>NW_027201256.1:0-12306 GCF_038502225.1 Cherax quadricarinatus
GATCACGCCCCTTAACACACTCGCACAGGTATTGATACGTCTCGCTAACTGGATTACCTGCCACTCGCAGGTATTGCACATATGTATGCTTGACAAAAAGAGCAAGCATTGATGCATGAAAATCTAATAATCCAAAACCCCCCTTGCGAACACTTAAACTAAGCACACTGCATCGTAACCAGCAACAACGACTTCCCCAGATAAACCGAAACACACGCACCAATAAACGTGTCTCATCTCTTGGGCACAACAAAGATACATGCACAACATGCCACACTTTAGCATATAGTATGGAGTTAGTAACTATCACCCGTTGGTGGAGAGTTAACCAATGTAATCTCAACATACCCACACGCCAGATAAAGCTATCAACCACCATCTTAGAATTGAGTACACGTCCTTTAGCCGCATGAATTAACCCGCATATTTTCAAAGATTCACGCACAACCCACGGACTCTCCACGGAGATTGGACCTCGTTGCCATGGCCCTAAAAGTAATAGTCCAGACTTATCCTTATTACATATCATACCCGTTGCCTCGCTAAAAGTGGTCACAATACGATCTACTGCAGACAAACTACCGGCATCTGTAAGCATGAGCGTTGTATCATCAACATAGCCAACAATATGGATTGGCCTACCGCACTGCCCATTACATGGATGCTGCTCACACCCGGCTGCTAGTGCCCTATACAATGGCTCCTGATAAATAGCAAATAAAATTTGTGATAACAGGCACCCCTGGCGAATCCCATGATGTAAAGACGTACCTAATTTCCCATTCACCTGGACGCGTAAACTCGCGTCAGTATACAATGACATAACCCACTTAACAATCGTTCGTGCGAAACCCAGCTGCTCCATTATGATTTTCAACACTAGATGATCAACGTTATCAAACGCAGCCTTCCAGTCTAACACCAAAATCCCTCCCCCCCTACCCATTTCACTTTGCTGGTCGCGAACAAAATCACCAAGTACCTTTTGGCCCAAATACAGCGATCGTCCCGTGATACCAGCCTGACCTGGATGTAAAACCTTCTCTAAGATGGGTTTAAGGCGATTGCACAAAATTTTTGCATATAATTTATAGTCAGTGTTTAACAGGGTAATCGCCCTGTAATCATGTATATCAGTACATTCGTTTTTTTCGGAACAAGAACCACAATACCTTCTCGCTGAGACCTACTTAAACAACCCCGATTTTTCATACTATTTAATAACCGAACAAGAAACCCACGTAACTCGCCCCAGAATTCTAAATAAAATTCACATGGCAACCCGTCTGACCCCGGCGATTTTCCTTTTTTCATGTCCTGCAAAGTTGTCCGTATTTCATCAGCACTAACAGGCTCCATAACATATAGTTGTTCATCCTCTATTAATTTACGGGTCACCCACGACTGGACGACATCCATGGCAGGAGTATGATCTCGACTACCACTAAATGTATCACGGTAAACTATGTCAGCATAGTGAGTCATACGATCGGTATCCATTATCGTCGTACTCGACGGGAAGGACTCAACCCCGTCCCGCACCGTAAAACCCATTATATTTAACGCCCGACGACGCTGACTTTGTTCACGTAGAACATACGCAGATGGTCGGTCTCCCCAAAGGACTTCATCAATTCCCGCCGCAATTCGCGCCCCCTGAAATAACTGATTTTGTAAATCCGATATTTCCGCTTTCAGGGCGGCGATGGTGGTTACCGGATATTCTGCACGTGGCTCGTAAGACGCACGTAATTGATGCCGTAAGTAATTTAACTTCCCATAACGTAATTGTATCGCCTCTTTACTCATTGCCCGAAAAAAGGATTTAATACTGGGTTTACCCCTTACATCCCACCACTCTAGAATATCTACGACACCCATCCCATTATTCCATAATTGAGACCACATCGACGAAATAAATCATGAATTTCTTCCCATTTTAAAACACTAACATTTAATTTCCAAAACCGAGGAACGACTTGTGGCAAACCAGCCCAGGCGAGACGTACCAATACCGCACGATGATCAGTAAAATGTTCATCACATGTCTGGACACTCTGTATGTCAATAGCACGCGCTACATAGATCCTATCGAGTCGAGCCGCGTAACCCTGTCGGACAAAAGTAAAATCCACCCCACCAACTACATCACCTCCCACGTCGCACAACGCAACCCCTTGCAAAATATCACCCAAAAGTTGAGAATAAAACCCACTACCCTGCGGTTCCACGTCCCGACGTCGTGTAACGCAATTCCAGTCACCTCGCACGACGGTTACCGTGGCTAGCGACCGGAAGTGATACACAAGCGTCTCCTGAAAAAAACTGATTTTTCGTACTCGCATCCCCCGCTGCAGGCCCATATACGCTAATGAATCCGACTCTCATCGTACCCCACCATCCGTCAACTCGCATCGAACAACAGTCAGACCCAACTTCCCAATGATTTAACCGAAAAGGTCTGTTCTCTCGTATCAACACTGCCACAGCACCCTTTAACCACGGACTATTCACTCCATACACAACATAACCTCGTATTCTCAATTCACCCACATCCCGATAATTGTGCTCTTGCAGAAACACAACATCTGGCTTAAAATGACATAAACACTGCTCAAAATCATCTTTCCTATGAGTCGCCCGTAAACCATTGACATTTATAGTTAAGCACTGGAATGTTGCTAGCTTTGGTCACACACATTCACTCATAATACATTTAGACATTGAGCGACATCACCATCTGTACCACAAACATCGCCAAGTGGGAGGCTCGCCACCCTGGCATTGTCGTCAAAGCCATTAGCCGCAATCGCGGCTCACGACTTTTTCCCAGGTCGTTGTCCTGGTGTCAGTTCATCATCACTACTTGAATTCCCTGCCGCCCGCTTACGGGAGCTCCCATCGACAACGGTGCAGGTGGCCGCGGTCATGTGTGCATGGACGTCCACGCTAGTAATTATCACAGTGGGTCCGTCTGGAGTAGCAATCGTTGACGGTGGGCTACCAATGCTATTATCGGATGCCACTGGGGTGGATGGTGGCGCTGGACACTCCTCCACCGCACCATACATTTCCAGAAATGATACAGGGAGGTCTAGCTCTACCTCACGAGGTGGAACAACATCAGTTGATGTTGCTGCGAACCTGTCATCAGTAACGCTCGTCTCCATACAGGGCAATGTTACACACGGTGAATCAGGTGTAGTGACAGGTACATAGAGGGAAGGCTGTTGAGGCGTTGGTGTCGGATGGACGCCCTCGCCTACCATGGACTCGGGGGCTTGTGTAGGAGCGTCTGATGACACACGAAGCTCACCCTGTTGATGGGAACGCCGACGATCACATTGATACTCCATGTGTCCATACGCGTCACATAACCGACACGTCTTCCTTTGCTCCGGGTAATACACATATACCTGAGTACGGTAGACATCGAGGAGAACAAAAGACGGGATGGCAATTTTGATGGACATTTTTACTGAAAACAACCCGTCAGGTTTACCTTCAAATGGGCCATGGCTCCATACACCTGCATAAGTCTGGTGAATCATCCCAAATTTGGTGAAAACCTTACAGATTGCTGCTCATCAGCTTCGAAAGGGACGTTTCGAATCTTGACCCATGTGTAAGTGCGGGACACATCCCGAAGACACACTGCCACAGTTGAGTTCACCTGACAACGTAGATCTTGATAACGTTGAACAACATCCTCATACACTGTAGTAGTCGTAAACTTGACGAAAACCCGGGAAGCACCATTTACTGAAACACCATAGATGTCATCGTTGGAGATCTTATATGTATCTTGCAGGATTTGGAGTAGGAGGACGTCAACATTATGATCCAACAAAGATCCCTGCAAAATCTCCACACATTCAGTGTTAACTCGGCGGAGGCTTCCCTCCATCTTCTGTGGTAATGTTGATTTTCGCCACCAGAGGGCGAGGCGCAGAGCACACAACCATTCAACTATGTACCTGTGAGGAATATTCGTGAAAGTGCTAACTGCTCAAGTATACGAGGCGTTGGTGGATCGTTTCCAAGATGTCAGCATTAACGTAACACCGGCAGTGAGGGTCAAGTTGACGGATGTGTCATGACATTATTCGTGGGTCAAGCTCCGCAACGTGCCTTTTGAGGCTGATGAGGTAGATATTCGAAAGGTTTTCGAGCGTTATGGAAATGTACATCTGGCCCAACCTGGCAAATGGGTGAAAGGAGCTTACACAGGATTTCCTGAGGGTTCTTTCAATCTCAAGATGATGCTAAAGCATCCTATACCCTCGTATGTATATATCGAGGAGTTTAGAACCCAGGTAATGGTAGCGTATGCGGGGCAGAGGCGTACGTGCCGACTGTGTGGCGAATATGACCATATGGCGGCAGACTGTGGCAGGCGGACTATGGCTCCTGGGCCGGCAAGGGGCGGAGCACCTGTCCATGAGAAACCGATGCCTGAGGAAGAATAGAGGCAAGGTGGAGGGCGTGGTCGCTTGTGGAGTGAAGAGGTGATGGCTCCTCCTGTGGAATCAGCAGAAGTGGTGATCCATGAATCACCTGGCCCATCAACAGTACAGCTGTCAAGTGAAGAGGTGCAGGTGGGCGCAGAAGTGAAAGCTATTGAGGAGGAGTTGGAGACGGTGATACAGGCTATGTTACAGTCTACGGAGGTGGAGAGTCACAGTGAGCAGGAACCTGGGATCAGGGCAGAAGGTGTGTGCGGGAGGGGGGAGGATCAGATGGCACCTGGGATGGACAGTGTGAGTGCCATGGAAGGGCATGGAGGCAGATTAAGGGTGGTAGAGGTGGAAGTCCATTGTGCTGGCTCCCAGGACTCAGATATGGAAACTGAAGGAGCTACAAGGAAAAGGGCAGCAGCGTCAGATTCGGACGATGTTCTGACGCCGGCGCAAAGGCCAGGGAAAAAGACATGGGGTTATGGTACTCAGAGTGACTCTACGAGAGGGCCACAACAGAAGGGGGGGATGGTTGGGAAGGAGGGTGGAGTATGTGGCAAAGGCAAAGCCCAGGGAAATGGTTTGAAAGGGAAGAGTCATGACATGAGGCGGGGAGGGAAACCTTAAGCCGGCCTCAGGTGTGTAACAATAAATATTAATGGTTTGTGTGATGGTGTTAAACGTGAGTGCTTCAGGATGTTTTTGAATAGGTACAAGATTGACGTAGCTTTTTTGCAGGAGCACAATTTTAAGCTTGGTCGTGAATTAGAGGTGCCTGGGTATCAGGCTTATGTGTTGCCATCTGAGCGTTTAAAAGGAGGAGTGGGTGTGTTGATCAGGGAGGCGAGCCCGTTTGTATTGCACAGGAAAGAGGGGGGGGGAGAGTATTACGTGTGGAAGGATGGTGGATGGGAGAGAGAGTGGCGTTTGTGTGTGTGTATGCCCCAGCAGAAAGTGACGTGAAAGTGAAGATGGATTTTGTGAGGGAGGAGCTTGTGTACTACCTACGCACGTTACCGTCGGTGGCGATTGTGGGGAGGGGGGATTGGAATTGTGTAGTTAAGAGGGCAGACGTGGAACCCAGAGGAGCGGGATATTTTTCCTCAGTCTTGGGAGGCCTGCTTAGAGACCTTCAGTTACGTGACGCTTTCGGGGGAGGTCTGTGGGAGGTGGAACATACGTTTATAAGACTGGGATATGCGGCTCGTTTGGACAAGTTATATTTATCTCAGAGGGTTTTGGTAGAGTCTTTTAAAACTATTGAGATAGTGTCTTCCGATCATAGGGCGGTATTAGTGGAGGTGGGGTGGGATACTTTGGCTCGTAGGCAGGGAAGTTATTGGAAACTGAACACGATGGTTTTGAGGGATAGCGAGGGAGTGGAAGGTTTTGCAGTATTTTGGGAACAGCTCTGTACAGACAGAAGGACTTAGGAGGATGTGGTAGGATGGTGGGATAGTGTGGCTAAGATAAGAATACGTCAATTTTATGTGAGGGAGGGTAAGCGCATTAATCAATTGCTGTATGGTTTGTCATATTATTTAGAATCTAGATTACGGGATTGTTATGAGGGGGGGGGGGGCTGTGGTGCAAATCAATGGGTGTGTGGGGGAGGGAGTCACCATGGAGCGGGGTCTTCGGCAGGCATGTCCATTATCGCAACTTTTGTTTGCATGTGTTCAGGACCCCTTTTATAGGATGGGGGGGATCGTCTAAGGACAGGGGGGGGATGGTGAGCAGAAGCCTTGGCCAGGTTTGGTGAGCTATGTTGATGATACAACTATTTTGGTGAGTGAGGAGACACGGTTAACATTAATAATTGATATTATATATTGGTGGTGTATATTCTACTTATTACGGTGTATGTGTATAGGAAGGTAATGTTTCATATCTGGTTTAGTCTGGAAATTTATGTTTTTGTGTCTTGTTGTTCATACACTACCAACTTTTGGTAAATACTCATTAAAGTTTTCATGAGGTCAGGGTATGACCATTAAGTAGGATAATTAATGTATGTTATTTAGAACGGGGACTGTATCTATGTTAAGGAGGGGAGAAGTGTCAGCTGTGTGTCTGCACTGGCAATAATGATTATTGTAAAAGGAGGGTTTGTAGGATGTGTTGTGGGTTATGTATATGGTTGTAATATGGCCATTATCTATGATGTTTAGTTTCTGTACTGGGATTGTGTTTACCTGGAGTTTACCTGGAGAGAGTTCCGGGGGTCAACGCCCCCCGTGGCCCGGTCTGTGACCAGGCCTCACGGTGGATCACAGCCTGATCAACCAGGCTGTTACTGCTGGCTGCACGCAAACCAACGTACGAGCCACAGCCCGGCTGGTCAGGTGCCGACTTTAAAAAAAAAAGGGAGCGGTCAGGTTCACGCGCGCGGAGAAAAAAAAAATTCGAAAAAATATGAAAATGGAGTTATTGTTACCAAAAAATAGCTGAACTTTCTGGCTACACTCTGGTATAATTATTATCCTTGTACGATTTATTTATTTATTTATTTATTTCCAATTTGTGCACACAGGGAGACACTGGTCAGAGAAATAGCAAGCATCGAACTTAAGCTAAAAGAATCCTTTAGGAGTCAGGAATCGCGGGAAGAACTAAAAGCCATAAATGAAATCGAAAGAAACCCAAAGTATATCTTCTCCTATGCCAAATCAAAATCGAGAACAACGTCCAGTATTGGGCCCCTACTTAAACAAGATGGGTCCTACACAGATGACAGCAAGGAAATGAGTGAGCTACTCAAGTCCCAATATGACTCAGTTTTTAGCAAGCCGCTAACCAGACTGAGAGTCGAAGATCAAAATGAATTTTTTATGAGAGAGCCACAAAATTTGATTAACACAAGCCTATCCGATGTTATCCTGACGCCAAATGACTTCGAACAGGCGATAAATGACATGCCCATGCACTCTGCCCCAGGGCCAGACTCATGGAACTCTGTGTTCATCAAGAACTGCAAGAAGCCCCTATCACGAGCCTTTTCCATCCTATGGAGAGGGAGCATGGACACGGGGGTCGTCCCTCAGTTACTAAAAACAACAGACATAGCCCCACTCCACAAAGGGGGCAGTAAAGCAACAGCAAAGAACTACAGACCAATAGCACTAACATCCCATATCATAAAAATCTTTGAAAGGGTCCTAAGAAGCAAGATCACCACCCATCTAGAAACGCATCAGTTACACAACCCAGGGCAACATGGGTTTAGAACAGGTCGCTCCTGTCTGTCTCAACTACTGGATCACTACGACAAGGTCCTAAATGCACTAGAAGACAAAAAGAATGCAGATGTAATATATACAGACTTTGCAAAAGCCTTCGACAAGTGTGACCATGGCGTAATAGCGCACAAAATGCGTGCTAAAGGAATAACAGGAAAAGTTGGTCGATGGATCTATAATTTCCTCACTAACAGAACACAGAGAGTAGTCGTCAACTGAGTAAAGTCCGAGGCAGCTACGGTGAAAAGCTCTGCTCCACAAGGCACAGTACTCACTCCCATCTTGTTCCTCATCCTCATATCCGACATAGACAAGGATGTCAGCCACAGCACCGTGTCTTCCTTTGCAGATGACACCCGAATCTGCATGACAGTGTCTTCCATTGCAGACACTGCAAGGCTCCAGGCGGACATCAACCAAATCTTTCAGTGGGCTGCAGAAAACAATATGAAGTTCAACGATGAGAAATTTCAATTACTCAGATATGGTAAACATGAGGAAATTAAATCTTCATCAGAGTACAAAACAAATTCTGGCCACAAAATAGAGCGAAACACCAACGTCAAAGACCTGGGAGTGATTATGTCGGAGGATCTCACCTTCAAGGACCATAACATTGTATCAATCGCATCTGCTAGAAAAATGACAGGATGGATAATGAGAACCTTCAAAACTAGGGAGGCCAAGCCCATGATGACACTCTTCAGGTCACTTGTTCTATCTAGGCTGGAATATTGCTGCACTCTAACAGCACCTTTCAAGGCAGGTGAAATTGCCGACCTAGAAAATGTACAGAGAACTTTCACGGCGCGCATAACGGAGATAAAACACCTCAATTACTGGGAGCGCTTGAGGTTTCTAAACCTGTATTCCCTGGAACGCAGGAGGGAGAGATACATGATTATATACACCTGGAAAATCCTAGAGGGACTAGTACCGAACTTGCACACGAAAATCACTCACTACGAAAGCAAAAGACTTGGCAGACGATGCACCATCCCCCCAATGAAAAGCAGGGGTGTCACTAGCACGTTAAGAGACCATACAATAAGTGTCAGGGGACCGAGACTGTTCAACTGCCTCCCAGCACACATAAGGGGGATTACCAACAGACCCCTGGCAGTCTTCAAGCTGGCACTGGACAAGCACCTAAAGGCAGTTCCTGATCAGCCGGGCTGTGGCTCGTACGTTGGTTTGCGTGCAGCCAGCAGCAACAGCCTGGTTGATCAGGCGCTGATCCACCAGGAGGCCTGGTCACAGACCGGGCCGCGGGGGCGTTGACCCCCGAAACTCTCTCCAGGTAAACTCCAGGTAAACACATACAGAGGTACAAAAAAAAATACAGATAAGAGCAGTATGCCAAAGCCACTTATACTATGCATAGCATTACGGGCTGGCTTAAAATTAACTTAAGATTAACTAAGCAATGATTATTATTATTATTATAATCAAAAAGAAGCGCTAAGCCACAAGGACTATACAGCGCTGCTACTAAGCAATGATGAAATCAGTGATAAAACATTAATGTAAACAGATTACTATAAAGCACAAGTGAGTATTACAAAGACAGGTCATATGGTTGTATTCAGTTAGGTAGTGATTCTGTTAGGTAGTGTATTTAAAAAATAATAAAGTTAGATTGGGTTTTAGGTTTAACATTTATGTGATATAATTGTGAGAAACATTTAAGATATACAATTTATAATGTTCAGTTATTCAGTATTTATTTGGTTTTGGGTGAGTAAGTAATCTTTGAGAAGAGACTTGAATTTATAAACAGGTTGTGTTTCTTTTATATTTACAGGTAATGAATTCCAGATTTTAGGGCCTTTTATGTGCATTGAGTTTTTGCATAGTGTGAGATGGACACGAGGAACATCAAAGAGTGATCTGTGCCTTGTGTTATGGTCATGTGTTCTGTTGAGGTTGGCAAGGAGATGTTTGAGGGGAGGGTTAATATCAGAGTTAAGTGTTCTATGTATGTAATAGGTGCAGTAATAAGTATGGATGTTTTGTATGGTGAGTACCTGGAGTTTACCTGGAGAGAGTTCCGGGGGTCAACGCCCCCGCGGCCCGGTCTGAGACCAGGCCTCCTGGTGGATCAGAGCCTGATCAACCAGGCTGTTGCTGCTGGCTGCACGCAAACCAACATACGAGCCACAGCCCGGCTGATCCGGAACTGACTTTAGGTGCTTGTCCAGTGCCAGCTTGAAGACTGCCAGGGGTCTGTTGGTAATCCCCCTTATGTGTGCTGGGAGGCAGTTGAACAGTCTCGGGCCCCTGACACTTATTGTATGGTCTCTTAACGTGCTAGTGACACCCCTGCTTTTCATTGGGGGGATGGTGCATCGTCTGCCAAGTCTTTTGCTTTCGTAGTGAGTGATTTTCGTGTGCAAGTTCGGTACTAGTCCCTCTAGGATTTTCCAGGTGTATATAATCATGTATCTCTCCCTCCTGCGTTCCAGGGAATACAGGTTTAGGAACCTCAAGCGCTCCCAATAATTGAGGTGTTTTATCTCCGTTATGCGCGCCGTGAAAGTTCTCTGTACATTTTCTAGGTCGGCAATTTCACCTGCCTTGAAAGGTGCTGTTAGTGTGCAGCAATATTCCAGCCTAGATAGAACAAGTGACCTGAAGAGTGTCATCATGGGCTTGGCCTCCCTAGTTTTGAAGGTTCTCATTATCCATCCTGTCATTTTTCTAGCAGATGCGATTGATACAATGTTATGGTCCTTGAAGGTGAGATCCTCCGACATGATCACTCCCAGGTCTTTGACGTTGGTGTTTCGCTCTATTTTGTGGCCAGAATTTGTTTTGTACTCTGATGAAGATTTAATTTCCTCATGTTTACCATATCTGAGTAATTGAAATTTCTCATCGTTGAACTTCATATTGTTTTCTGCAGCCCACTGAAAGATTTGGTTGATGTCTGCCTGGAGCTTTGCAGTGTCTGCAATGGAAGACACTGTCATGCAGATTCGGGTGTCATCTGCAAAGGAAGACACGGTGCTGTGGCTGACATCCTTGTCTATGTCGGATATAAGGATGAGGAACAAGATGGGAGCGAGTACTGTGCCTTGTGGAACAGAGCTTTTCACCGTAGCTGCCTCGGACTTTACTCTGTTGACGACTACTCTCTGTGTTCTGTTAGTGAGGAAATTATAGATCCATCGACCGACTTTTCCTGTTATTCCTTTAGCACGCATTTTGTGCGCTATTACGCCATGGTCACACTTGTCGAAGGCTTTTGCAAAGTCTGTATATATTACATCTGCATTCTTTTTGTCTTCTAGTGCATTTAGGACCTTGTCGTAGTGGTCCAATAGTTGAGACAGACAGGAGCGACCTGTTCTAAACCCATGTTGCCCTGGGTTGTGTAACTGATGGGTTTCTAGATGCGTGGTGATCTTGCTTCTTAGGACCCTTTCAAAGATTTTTATGATATGGGATGTTAGTGCTATTGGTCTGTAGTTCTTTGCTGTTGCTTTACTGCCCCCTTTGTGGAGTGGGGCTATGTCTGTTGTTTTTAGTAACTGTGGGACGACCCCCGTGTCCATGCTCCCTCTCCATAGGATGGAAAAGGCTCGTGCAGTTCTTGATGAACACAGAGTTCCATGAGTCTGGCCCTGGGGCAGAGTGCATGGGCATGTCATTTATCGCCTGTTCGAAGTCATTTGGCGTCAGGATAACATCGGAT
The DNA here is from genome assembly GCF_038502225.1 of Cherax quadricarinatus. Taxonomy (NCBI): domain Eukaryota; kingdom Metazoa; phylum Arthropoda; class Malacostraca; order Decapoda; family Parastacidae; genus Cherax; species Cherax quadricarinatus. The sequence goes on from NW_027201256.1 coordinate 11,394, forward strand.
AGGCTTGTGTTAATCAAATTTTGTGGCTCTCTCATAAAAAATTCATTTTGATCTTCGACTCTGTCTGGTTAGCGGCTTGCTAAAAACTGAGTCATATTGGGACTTGAGTAGCTCACTCATTTCCTTGCTGTCATCTGTGTAGGACTCATCTTGTTTAAGTAGGGGCCCAATACTGGACGTTGTTCTCGACTTTGATTTGGCATAGGAGAAGAAATACTTTGGGTTTCTTTCGATTTCATTTATGGCTTTTTGTTCTTCCCGCGATTCCTGACTCCTAAAGGGTTCTTTTAGCTTAAGTTCGATGCTTGCTATTTCTCTGACCAGTGTCTCCCTACTCATTTCAGATATATTGACCTCTTTTAGCCGCTCTGTTATTCTTTTCCGTCGCCTGTAAAGGGAGCGCCTGTCTCTTTCTATTTTACATCTACTCCTCCTTTTTCTTAGAGGAATAAGCCTTGTGCATACATCGAGTGCCACCGAGTTAATCTGTTCTAGGCATAAGTTGGGGTCTGTGTTGCTTAGTATATCTTCCCAGCTTATATCGGTTAGGACTTGGTTTACTTGGTCCCACTTTATGTTTTTGTTATTGAAGTTGAATTTGGTGAATGCTCCCTCGTGACTAATCTCATTTTGTCGGTCTGGGGCTCCACGCATACATGACTGAACCTCAATTATGTTGTGATCTGAGTATATTGTTTTTGATATGGTGACATTTCTTATCAGATCATCATTGTTAGTGAAGATGAGGTCTAGTGTATTCTCCAGTCTAGTAGGCTCTATTATTTGCTGGTTTAAATTGAATTTTGTGCAGAGATTTAAAAGCTCGCGTGAGTGTGAATTTTCATCAGAGCTGCCTCCTGGTGTTATTACTGCAACAATATTATTTGCTATATTCCTCCATTTTAGGTGCCTT
>NW_027201257.1:0-12303 GCF_038502225.1 Cherax quadricarinatus
CTGGCACCCTACTCAGGCACCCTACCCCTGGCACCTTAACCCCACCTCTGGCAACCCGTCCCCTGGCACCCTACCCCTGGCACCCTACCTCTAGAACCCTACCCCTGGCACCCTACCCCTGGCACCCTACCCCTGGCACCCTACCCCTGGCACCCTACCCCTGGCACCCTACCCCTGGCACCTCGGCCCCACCCCTGGCAACCCCTCCTCGGCACCTTACCACTGGCACCCTACCCCTGGCACCCTTCCCCTGGCACCTTGGCTCCACCTCTGGCAACCCGTCCCCTGGCACCCTACCCCTGGCAACACCTCCCCTGGCATCCCCTCCCCGGGCCCCCCCTCCCCTGGCACCCTACTCCTGGCACCTCGGCCCGACCCCTGGCAACCCCTCCCCTGGCACTCTACCCCTGGCACCCTACCCCTGGCACCTCGGCCCCACCCCTGGCAACCTCTCCCCTGGCACCCCATCTCCTGGCACCCTACCTCCGGCACCTCGGCCCCACCCCTGGCAACCCCTCCCTGGTACCCTATCCCCTGGCACCCTACCTCTGGCACCTCGTCCCCACCTCTGGAAACCCCTCCACTAGCACCCCATCCCCTGGCACCCCAACCCCTGGCAGCCCATCCCCTGGCACCCCAACCCCTGGCACCCCAAACCCTGGCACCCCAACCTTTGGCACCCCAACCCCTGGCACCCCAACCCATGGCACCGCAACTCCTGGCACTCCAACCCCTGGCACCCCCACCCCTGGCACCACAACACCTGGCACCCCAACCTCTGGCACCCCAATCCCTGGCACCCCAACCCCTGGCACCCCAACCTCTGGCACCGCAACCCCTGGCACTCCAACCCCTGGCACTCCAACATCTGGCACCCCAATTCCTGGCACCCCAACCCCTGGGACCCCCAACCTCTGGCACTCCAACCCCTGTCACCCCAACCCCAGGCACCTCAACCCCTGGCATCCCAACCTCTGGCATCTCAACCTCTGGCACCCCAACCTCTGTCACCCCAACCCCTGGCACGTCAACCCCTGGCACCCCAACCCCTGGCACCCCAACCTCTGGCATCCCAACCTCTGGCACCCCAACCCCTGTCACCCAATTCCTGGCACCCCAACCCCTGGCACTCCAACCTCTGGCATCCCAACCTCTGGCACCTCAACCCCTTGCACCCCAACCCCTGGCACCCCAACCCCTGTCATCCCAACCTCTGGCACCCCAACCCCTGTCACCCCAACCCCTGGCACCCCAACCCCTTGCACCCCAACCCCTTGCACCCCAACCCCTGGCACCCCAACCCCTGGCACCCAAACCCCTGACATCCCAACCTGTGGCACCCCAACCCCTGTCACCCCAACCCCTGGCACCCCAACCCCTGGCACCCCAACCCCTGGCACCCCAACCCCTAGCACCCCAACCGCTGGCACCCCAACCCCTGTCACCCCAACCCCTGGCACCCCAACCCCTGGCACCCCAACCCCTGGCACCCCAACCCCTGTCACCCCAACCCCTGGCACCCCAACCCCTGGCACCCCAACCCCTGGCACCCCAACCCCAGGCACCCCAACCCCTGACATCCCAGCCTCTGACACCCCAATCCCTGTCACCCCAACCCCTGGCACCCCAACCCCTGGCACCCCCAACCCCTGGCACCCCAACCCCTGGCACCCCAACCCCTGGCAGCCCAACCCCTGGCAGCCCAACCTTTGGCAGCCCAACCCCTGGCACCCCAACCCCTGGCACCCCAACCCCAGGCACCCCCACCCCTGGCACCCCAACCCCTGACATCCCAACCTCTGGCACCCCAACCCCTGTCACCCCAACCCATGGCACCCCAACCCCTGGCACCCCAACCCCTGGCACCCCAACCCCTGGCACCCCAACCCCTTGCACCCCAACCCTTGGCACCCCAACCCCTGGCACCCCAACCACTGGCACCCCAACCCCTGGCACACCAACCCTTGACATCCCAACCTCTGGCAACCCAACCCCTGTCACCCCAACCCCTGGCACCCCAACCCCTGGCACCCCAACCCCTGGCACCACAACCCCTGGCACACAACCCCTGGCACCACAACCCCTGGCACCTCAACTCCTGGCACCACAACCCCTGGCACCACAACCCCTGGCACCACAACCCCAGGCACCCCAACCCCAGGCACCCCAACGGGCACCACAACCCCTGGCACCACCACCACCGGCACCACAACCCCTGGCACCACAACCCCTGGCACCACAACCCCTGGCACCACAACCCCTGGCACCCCAACCCCTCGCACCCCAACCGCTGGCACCCCAACCCCTGTCACCCCAACCCCTGGCACCCCAACCCCTGGCACCCCAACCCCTGGCACCCCAACCCCTGTCACCCCAACCCCTGGCACCCCAACCCCTGGCACCCCAACCCCTGGCACCCCAACTCCTGGCACCCCAACCCCTGACATCCCAGCCCCTGGCACCCCAATCCCTGGCACCCCAACCCCTGGCACCCCAACCCCTGGCACCCCAACCCCTGGCACCCCAACCCCTGGCACCCCAACCCCTGGCAGCCCAACCCCTGGCAGCCCAACCTTTGGCAGCCCAACCCCTGGCACCCCAACCCCTGGCACCCCAACCCCTGGCTCCCCAACCCCTGGCACCCCAACCCCTGACATCCCAACCCTGGCACCCCAACCCCTGTCACCCCAACCCATGGCACCCCAACCCCTGGCACCCCAACCCCTGGCACCCCAACCCCTGGCACCCCAACCCCTGGCACCCCAACCCCTAGCACCCCAACCCTGGCACCCCAACCCCTGGCACCCCAACCACTGGCACCCCAACCCCTGGCACACAACCCTTGACATCCCAACCCTGGCACCCCAACCCCTGTCACCCCAACCCCTGGCACCCCAACCCCTGGCACCCCAACCCCTGGCACCCCAACCCCTGGCACCACAACCCCTGGCACACAACCCCTGGCACCACAACCCCTGGCACCTCAACCCCTGGCACCACAACCCCTGGCACCACAACCCCTGGCACCACAACCCCTGGCACCACAACCCCTGGCACACAACCCCTGGCACCACAACCCCTGGCACCTCAACCCCTGGCACCACAACCCCTGGCACCACAACCCCTGGCACCACAACCCCTGGCACCACCACCCCTGGCACCACAACCCCTGGCACCACAACTGGCACCCCCACCCCTGGCACCACAACCCCTAGCACCACAACCCCTGGCACCCCAACCCCTGGCACCACAACCCCTGGCACCCCAACCCCTGGCACCCCAACCCCTGGCACCCCAACCCCTGTCACCCCAACCCCTGGCACCCCAACCCCTGGCACCCCAACCCCTGGCACCCCAACCCCTGTCACCCCAACCCCTGGCACCCCAACCCCTGGCACCCCAACCCCTGGCACCCCCAACCCCTGGCACCCCAACCCCTGACATCCCAGCCTCTGACACCCCAATCCCTGTCACCCCAACCCCTGGCACCCCAACCCCTGGCACCCCAACCCCTGGCACCCCAACCCCTGGCACCCCAACCCCTGGCAGCCCAACCCCTGGCAGCCCAACCTTTGGCAGCCCAACCCCTGGCACCCCAACCCCTGGCACCCCAACCCCTGGCTCCCCAACCCCTGGCACTCCAACCCCTGACATCCCAACCTCTGGCACCCCAACCCCTGTCACCCCAACCCATGGCACCCCAACCCCTGGCACCCCAACCCCTGGCACCCCAACCCCTGGCACCCCAACCCCTGGCACCCCAACCCCTAGCACCCCAACCCTTGGCACCCCAACCCCTGGCACCCCAACCACTGGCACCCCAACCCCTGGCACACCAACCCCTGACATCCCAACCTCTGGCACCCCAACCCCTGTCACCCCAACCCCTGGCACCCCAACCCCTGGCACCCCAACCCCTGGCACCCCAACCCCTGGCACCACAACCCCTGGCTCACAACCCCTGGCACCACAACCCCTGGCACCTCAACCCCTGGCACCACAACCCCTGGCACCACAACCCCTGGCACCACAACCCCTGGCACCACAACCCCTGGCACCACAACCCCTGGCACCACAACCCCTGGCACCACAACCCCTGGCACCACAACCCCTGGCACCACAACCCCTGGCACCACAACCCCTGGCACCACAACCTCTGGCACCACAACCCCTGGCACCACAACCCCTGGCACCACAACCCCTGGCACCACAACCCCTGGCACCACAACCCCTGGCACCCCAACCCCTGGCACCACAACCCCTGGCACACAACCCCTGGCACCACAACCCCTGGCACCACAACCCCTGGCACCACAACCCCTGGCACCACAACCCCTGGCACCACAACCCCTGGCACCACAACCCCTGGCACCACAACCCCTGGCACCACAACCCCTGGCACCACAACCCCTGGCACCACAACCCCTGGCACCACAACCCCTGGCACCACAACCCCTGGCACCACAACCCCTGGCACCACAACCCCTGGCACCACAACCCCTGGCACCACAACCCCTGGCACCACAACCCCTGGCACCACAACCCCTGGCACACAACCCCTGGCACCACAACCCCTGGCACCACAACCCCTGGCACCACAACCCCTGGCACCACAACCCCTGGCACACAACCCCTGGCACCACAACCCCTGGCACCACAACCCCTGGCACCACAACCCCTGGCACCACTACCCCTGGCACCACAACCCCTGGCACCACAACCCCGGGGACCACAACCCCTGGCACCACAACCCCTGGCACCACAACCCCTGGCACCACAACCCCTGGCACCACAACCCCTGGCACCACTACCCCTGGCACCACAACCCCTGGCACCACAACCCCTGGCACCACAACCCCTGGCACCCCCTACCACTGGACGGGTTAAAAAGGGGAGTGAGGTACCAGCACTGACCATACATTACTTCACGCCAAAATTAATCTCATTTTCTGCTCTCTGTCTGTCTCTCTCTCTCTCTCTCTCTGTGTGTGTGTGTGTGTGTGTGTGTGTGTGTTGTGTGTGTGTGTGTGTGTGTGTGTGTGTGTGTGTGTGTGTGTGTGTGTGTGTGTGTGTGTGTGTGTGTGTGTGTACTCACCTATTTGTACTCACCTATTTGTGGTTGCAGGGGTCGAGTCTTAGCTCCTGGCCCCGCCTCTTCACCGGTTGCTACTGGGCCCTCTCTCTCCCCGCTCCATGAGCTTTATCAAACCTCGTCTTAAAACTGTGTATGGTTCCTGCCTCCACTACGTCATTTTCTAGGCTATTCCACTGCCTTACAACTCTATGACTGAAGAAATACTTCCTAATATCTCTCTGACTCATTTGTGTCTTCAACTTCCAATTGTGGCCTCTTGTTTCTGTGTCCCCTCCCTGGAACATCCTGTCTTTGTCCACCTTGTCTATTCCACGCAGTATTTTATATGTCGTTATCATGTCTCCCCTGACCCTCCTGTCCTCCAGTGTCGTCAGGCCGATTTCCCTTAATCTTTCTTCATAGGACATTCCCCTTAGCTCTGGAACTAACCTTGTCGCAAACCTTTGTACTTTCTCTAGTTTCTTGACGTGCTTTATCAAGTGCGGGTTCCAAACAGGTGCTGCATACTCCAGTATGGGCCTGACATACACGGTGTACAGTGTCTTGAACGATTCCTTACTAAGGTATCGGAATGCTGTTCTCAGGTTTGCCAGGCGCCCATATGCTGCAGCAGTTATCTGATTGATGTGTGCTTCCGGAGACATGCTCGGTGTTATACTCACCCCAAGATCTTTCTCCTTGAGTGAGGTTTGCAGTCTTTGGCCACCTAGCCTATACTCTGTCTGTGGTCTTCTGTGCCCTTCCCCTATCTTCATGACTTTGCATTTGGCAGGATTAAATTCGAGAAGCCATTTGCTGGACCAGGTGTCCAGTCTGTCCAGGTCTCTTTGAAGTCCTGCCTGGTCCTCATCAGATTTAATTCTCCTCATTAACTTCACATCATCTGCAAACAGGGACACTTCTGAGTCTAACCCTTCCATCATGTCGTTCACATATACCAAAAATAGCACTGGTCCTAGGACCGACCCCTGTGGGACCCCGCTCGTCACAGGTGCCCACTGTGATACATCATTACGTACCATGACTCGTTGTTGCCTCCCTGTCAGGTATTCTCTGATCCATTGCAGTGCCCTTCCTGTTATATGCGCCTGATGCTCTAGCTTCTGCACTAATCTCTTGTGAGGAACTGTGTCAAAGGCCTTCTTGCAGTCCAAGAAGATGCAATCAACCCACCCCTCTCTCTCGTGTCTTACTTCTGTTATTTTATCATAAAACTCCAGAAGGTTTGTGACACAGGATTTGCCTTCCATGAATCCGTGCTGGTTGGCATTTATACTCTTGTTCCGTTCCAGGTGCTCCACCACTCTCCTCCTGATAATCTTCTCCATAACTTTGCATACTATACACGTCAATGACACAGGTCTATAGTTTAGTGCCTCTTTTCTGTCTCCTTTTTTAAAAATGGGAACTACATTTGCCGTCTTCCATACCTCAGGTAGTTGCCCAGTTTCCAGGGACGTGTTGAAGATTGTGGTAAGTGGCACGCACAACATATCTGCTCCCTCTCTAAGGACCCACGGGGAGATGTTGTCCGGTCCCATTGCCTTTGAGGTATCGATGTCCCTTAGCAGTTTCTTCACCTCCTCCTCATCTGTATGTATGTCGTCCAACACTTGTTGGTGTATTCCTTGCTGGTGTCCCCATCTGGTCTGTCCCCCCAGAGTCCTTCCTGTCTCTACTGTAAATACTTCCTTAAATCTCGTGTTGAGCTCCTCACATACCTCTTGATCGTTTCTTGTGAGTTCTCCACCTTCTTTCCTCAGCCTTATCACCTGGTCCTTGACTGTTGTCTTCCTCCTAATGTGGCTATACAGCAGTTTCGGGTCAGATTTGACTTTCGATGCTATGTCGTTTTCATACTGTCGCTGGGCCTCCCTCCTTATCTGTGCATACTCGTTTCTGGCTCTTCTACTAATCTCCTTGTTTTCCTGGGTCCTATGCCTCCTGTACCTTTTCCATTCTCTGTTGCACTTAGTTTTTGCCTCCCTACACCTTCGGGTAAACCAAGGACTCGTTTTGGTCTTCCTATTATTTCTGTTTCCCTTGGGAACAAAACTTTCCTCTGCCTCCTTGCACTTTGTTGCCACATATTCCATCATCTCGTTTACTGATTTTCCTACCATTTCTCTGTCCCACTGAACCTCCTGCAGGAAGTTTCTCATACCTGTGTAGTCCCCCCTTTTATAGTTTGGCCTGTCCCCTTCAGTTCCTGTTACCTTCTCCACTTGTAACTCTACTATATAATCAAAACTCAGAACCACGTGATCGCTAGCTCCAAGGGGCCTCTCGTAAGTGATGTCCTCAATGTCTGAACTGCTCAGGGTGAACACAAGATCCAGTCTTGCTGGCTCATCCTCCCCTCTCTCTCTGGTTGTGTCCCTGACATGTTGATGCATGAGGTTTTCAAGTACCACATCCATCATCTTGGCTCTCCATGTTTCGGGACCCCCATGTGGCTCCAGGTTTTCCCAGTCGATCTCCCTGTGGTTGAAATCGCCCATTACCAGTAACTTTGCTCTGCTCGAGTGAGCTCTTCTTGCCACCTCAGCCAGTGTGTCCACCATCACCCTGTTGTTTTCTTCGTACTCCTCTCTTGGCCTCCTGCAGTTCTGTGGTGGGTTATACATCACTCCAATGACTACTTTATGTTCTCCGGACTGAATTGTACCTACAATGTAGTCTCTTTCTCCAATCATGTCCATGCCTTCCATTTCCTCAAATCCCCATCGGTGTTTTATGAGCAGTGCAACCCCTCCTCCCCCTCTACTCCTTCTATCTTTCCTCAGGATCTGATATCCCGTTGGGAAGATTGTGTCTGTTATTGTCTCAGCGAGTTTTGTTTCTGTGACTGCTATGATGTCTGGGGATTTTTCACTGATTCTTTCGTTCCACTCCTCATGTTTATTCGTTATTCCATCCGCGTTTGTGTACCAAACTTTCAGTTTCTTTTCTATCATTGTGGTCATGCAAGAATATTGGGGTTGGGGGAGCGAGAGCCTTGGTGGGGGCCTATATGGGGCTGTGGTGTAGGTGGGGTTTGTGATGATGGGGGTGGGGTCAGAATGCCCATAAGGGACAGCTGTTGGGGTGAGGTTTGTGATATGGGGGTTGGTGGCTGAGGGAACAGTGAGTGGGTTGTGTGTGTGTGTGTGTGTGTGTGTGTGTGTGTGTGTGTGTGTGTGTGTGTGTGTGTGTGTGTGTGTGTGTGTGTGTGTGTGTGTACTCACCTAATTGTACTCACCTAATTGTGGTTGCAGGGGTCGAGACTCAGCTCCTGGCCCCGCCTCTTCACTGATCGCTACTGGGTCCTCTCTCTCTCTGCTTCCTGAGCTTTGTCATACCTCTTCTTAAAACTATGTATGGTTCCTGCCTCCACTACTTCACTTGCTAGGCTATTCCACTTGCTGACAACTCTATGACTGAAGAAATACTTCCTAACGTCCCTGTGACTCGTCTGAGTCTTCAGCTTCCAGTTGTGACCCCTTGTCCCTGTGTCCCCTCTCTGGAACATCCTATCTCTGTCCACCTTGTCTATTCCCCGCAGTATCTTGTATGTCGTTATCATGTCTCCCCTGACCCTTCTGTCCTCCAGTGTCGTCAGTCCGATTTCCCTTAACCTTTCCTCGTACGACATTCCCTTGAGCTCTGGGACTAGCCTTGTTGCAAACCTTTGTACTTTCTCTAACTTCTTGACGTGCTTGACCAGGTGTGGGTTCCAGACTGGTGCTGCATACTCCAGTATGGGCCTAACATACACAGTGTACAGTGTCTTGAACGATTCCTTATTAAGGTATCGGAACGCTATTCTCAGGTTTGCCAGGCGCCCGTATGCTGCAGCGGTTATTTGGTTGATGTGTGCCTCCGGTGATGTGCTCGGTGTTATGGTCACCCCAAGGTCTTTCTCCCTGAGTGAGGTCTGTAGTCTTTGTCCACCTAGCCTATACTCTGTCTGCGGTCTTCTTTGCCCCTCCCCAATCTTCATGACTTTGCATTTGGCTGGATTGAATTCGAGAAGCCAGTTACTGGACCACATGTCCAGCCTGTCCAGGTCTCTTTGCAGTCCTGCCTCATCCTCGTCCGATTTAATTCTTCTCATCAACTTCACGTCATCTGCGAACAGGGACACTTCAGAGTCTATTCCTTCCATCATGTCGTTCACATATATCAAAAATAGCACTGGTCCTAGAACTGACCCCTGTGGGACCCCGCTCGTAACAGGCGCCCACTGTGATACCTCTTCACGTACCATGACTCGTTGACTCGCCACTCCCTCTGTTCACTCATTCTCTCCAAGCCTTGTGGGCATTATCGTACCTGCTCTTAAAACTATGTATGGAGTCTGCCTCCACTACCTCTTCAGACATCATTCCACTTCCCTAGCACTCTGAGACTGAAGAAATACTTCCTAACATCCCTGTATCTCATCATTCTTTAGCTTTCAGTTGTGCCCACGAGTACCTGTTTCCCGCCTCTCAAACGCCCACCCCTTTTCCACTTTTGTAATTCCTCTGAGTATTTATTACGTTGTTATCATATCTCCTCTGGTTCTACGGTCCTTCCTGTTAGATTCAATACCACCATCTACTCGTAGCTCCGGAACAAGTCTTGTTGTAAACTTCTACACTTTCTCCAGCATCTTAACGTGCTTCCTCAGGTGTGGGCTCCATGCTGGTACTGCGTACTCTAAGATGGTCCTGACGTGTCTTGTATAAAGCACCAGGAATGACTCTTTGTTGAGTCACACACACACACACACACACACACACACACACACACACACACACACACACACACACACACACACACACACACACACACAAACACAAACACACGCACACACACATACACACACACACACACACAGGAAACAGAAATGAGGCACTAAACTACAGACCTGTGTCTCTGACATGTATTGTGTGCAAAGTCATGGAGAAGATTATCAGGAGGAGAGTGGTCGAACACCTGGAACGGAACAAGATTATACAAGAAAACCAGCATGGGTTCATGGAAGGCAAATCCTGTGTCACAAACCTCCTGGAGTTTTATGACAAGATAACAGAAGTAAGACACGAGAGAGAGGGGTGGGTTGATTGCATTTTCCTAGACTGCAGGAAGGCCTTTGACACAGTTCCCCAGAAGAGATTAGTGCAAAAGCTGGAGGATCAGGCGCATATAACAGGGAGGGCACTGCAATGGATCAGGGAATGCCTGACAGGGAGGCAACAACGAGTCATGGTACGCGAAGAGGTATCACAGTGGGCACCTGTGACGAGCGGGGTTTCTAGGACCAGTGCTATTTTTGATATATGCGAAGGACATGATGGAAGGAATAGACTCGGAAGTGTCCCTGTTCGCAGATGATGTGAAGCTGATGAGAAGAATTAAATCGGAAGAGGATGAGGCAGGACTGCAAAGAGACCTGGACAGGTTGGACACGTGGTCCAGAAACTGGCTTCTCGAATTCAACCCTGCCAAATGCAAAGTCATGAAGATTGGGGAGGGGGGCAAAGAAGATCGCAGACAGAGTATAGGCTACGTGGACAGAGACTATAGACCTCACTCAGGGAGAAAGACCTTGGGGTGACCATAACACCAAGCACGTCACCGGAGGCACACATCAACCAAATAACTGCTGCAGCATATGGGCGCCTGGCAAACCTGAGAATAGCGTTCCGATACCTTAATAAGGAATCGTTCAAGACACTGTACACTGTGTATGTTAGGCCCATACTGGAGTATGCAGCACCAGTCTGGAACCCACACCTGGTCAAGCACGTCAAGAAGTTAGAGAAAGTACAAAGGTTTGCAACAAGGCTAGTCCCAGAGCTCACGGGAATGTCATACGAGGAAAGGTTGAGGGAAATCGGACTGACTACACTGGAGGACAGAAGGGTCAGGCGAGACATGATAACGACATACAAGATACTGCGGGGAATAGACAAGGTGGACAGAGAAAGGATGTTCCAGAGAGGGGACACAGAAACAAGGGGTCACAATTGGAAGCTGAAGACTCTGACGATCCACAGGGACGTTAGGAAGTATTTCTTCAGTCATAGAGTCGTCAGGAAGCGGAATAGCCTAGCAAGTGAAGCAGTGGAGGCAGGAACTACGCAAAGTTTTAAGAAGAGGTATGACAAAGCTCAGGAAGCAGAGAGGGAGAGGACCTAGTAGCGATCAGTGAAGAGGCGGGGCCAGGAGCTGAGTCTCGACCCCTGCAACCACAATTAGGTGAGTACACACACACGCACACACACACACACTCAAACATGCACACACGCACACACACACACACACACATGCACACACACACACACACACTCGTGGAGGAGTCACGCGGTTTGAGCTCGTGTTTTGGTGGTAATTTCTGACTGTGCCATAAGGAATAGAGTGTGGGATATAGGCGTGTGCACGCATAAGAGTGCATATAATCACTTAAGCCCCGAAAAAAGGAAATATAAGTGATCACAGAAAAGAAAACAAAGGAAATAGTGACTAAGTGTTTAGTGGGGGCCGTTGGAAGGGTGAACGGTTGTGTCAGGCCTAAATAGTGTTGCCATAATAACGCAGTGGGGTATTTTGAAGAATAAGTGCGACTCAAGACCAGGGAGATAAGAGATATGTATAGATGTGTCAGTAAATACAGTGAGTGAGTGAAAAAATTAGATGAGCTAGAGACCACAGTGCCTACAGGAAGTTAGTGGAAAAATTACCGAGAAGCATCAAGCATTTTCATACTGGGACCCAGGAGGACGACAACATTACTCCACTGCCAGCCGCAAGTAATATTCACCTAGTTTGAGTTGCATGGGGTCAGCACCAGTCTCTAGCTGGAAATTGGGGGTCACTCTCCTCGAGCTATCAGAATTAGAATAAGCAGCATTTACTGGCATTTAATAGAATTTATTGAGGTTTAGGAGAGTTAAGCAGTTAATGATAGATAGCCTAGTATGAGAGGTAGCCTAGCGAAGCCTAGCATACAGAATTGAACGTAATTTTAGGCACAAGATAGTACAGTGGGAACCAAGAGATTGGGTACATATGCAAAACATATGTAGTACATACGAGGGAAATAAGGACTGCTTACATAAACACGCATACACACACACACACACACATACACACACACATACACATACACACACACACATACACACACACAAACACACACACATACACACACACAAACACACACAAACAAACACACACAC
>NW_027201258.1:0-12302 GCF_038502225.1 Cherax quadricarinatus
AGCTAGTTGGAACAAATAGCCTCAGGGTCAAATTATTAGGATAGAAATGAATTCGCCTCAAACCAGTGAAGAGCAGGACTGGCCAGACTAGGAAACACCCGCGACATTACACTCGCAAATAGCGAGGACCTGGTCCAAAACACATTGGTGTTAAAGACAGCGAAGACATCGAACTCTGGTACGAACGTAACTGAGGCGCAGACCTGCGTGTACACTGATCTGTAAGAGCACAACACCATCAACCATGACGGGTGGATATTAAACGAATATATCAACACTTAGAATACCAACTGCAACAGTTAGGTATCTTTACTCCGAAACGTTCTTTAATAAAGATACCCAGCTGTTGCACAAGTGTCTTACTTATCAGGCAGAGAAGATGCAAACTAGAATGATGGCGCTCCGACAGGCTAAGATGGATACGCCCAGAACGAATTAACAATGACCAGAGCCTTGGTAGAAAGGAGGGAAGGAAGAAGGATGGAGGAGGATAGAAGAGGGAGTTGAGGAGGTATGGTGAAAGAGAAAGAGAAGGAAAAAAAATATGTAAGTGTTTCAACCACTTTTCATATTTTACTTAGAAGTGTTGTGTAGTGAACACATTACGTCAACATGAAATTTGCATACCTTGCATACCATACTACCAGCACTCATTCACATGTATATATGAAAGGCGTCTTCATGTATATTCCGGCGGTAGGTGTAGGTATGAATATTGCTCGTGAAGTGAAATTCCTTGTGATGGATGGTCGAGGCTTCCAAGGATTGTGGGTACACTGTGAGGGCGCAGGTGGTTCAGTCGGTGGTACTTGCCAGGCACTGTGTTCTTTCCTTCTGCCTTCAGCTAGGCTCGGTGTTCTGCCTTGGGTAGTCTTCATGGTGTTCAGGTGTTCGAGGGTATAACATAGTCTAGGTCAGACATTGCCCAGTCACCACCGCCTCTTGGTAAGTCACTCTATATACTTGGCCTTGAAGTCCAAGACCCAAGACCCAGACTCTTGGAACTCCATATTCGCCAAGAATTGCAAGAAACTAATATCTCTTAATGTAAATATTCTGTTGAGAATGCTCCTGAACACCCGACTCATCCCACAGTCATTAAAAACACCTATATAGTGCCACACCACAAACATATTAGTTAAACTAACTGAAAAAAAACTATATACTGATAGCGCCAACGGCACACATTATCAAGATCTCTGAAAGGCTTAATTAAAAAGCCAGATTGCCAGTGACATGGAATCACAACTGCACAACTGACCCACTTCCAGTGGGTCAGTCCAACTTCTTGCAGTTGCTGGAGCATTACGACATGATCTTGGGTGCACTGGAAAACAAGCAAAATGTAGATGTAGCGTACAGGAACTATGCAAAAAAAGAAAAAAAAAGCCCGCAACAAGTGTGATCATGATGTAATAACGCATAAAATACTTACAGAAGGAATAACTGGAAAAGTGTGGAGATGGATACTTAACTTCCTGACAAACAAAACCCAGAGTGATAGTAAGCAGAGTAAAATCAGGGCCTGTTACAAAGAAAAGCTCTGTTCCTCAAGGCACAGTACTCGCCCTACTTCTCTTCATCCTCATATTCAACATAGCAACAGAGAGTATACCGCTGTATCATAACAACATAAAGTATACCGCTGTATCATAACAACATAAAGTATACCGCTGTATCATAACAACATAAAGTATACCGCTGTATCATAACAACATAAAGTATACCGCTGTATCATAACAACATAAAGTATACCGCTGTATCATAACAACATAAAGTATACCGCTGTATCATAACAACATAAAGTATACCGCTGTATCATAACAACATAAAGTATACCGCTGTATCATAACAACATAAAGTATACCGCTGTATCATAACAACATAAAGTATACCGCTGTATCATAACAACATAAAGTATACCGCTGTATCATAACAACAAAGTATACCGCTGTATCATAGCAACATAAAGTATACCGCTGTATCATAGCAACATAAAGTATACCGCTGTATCATAGCAACATAAAGTATACCGCTGTATCATAGCAACATAAAGTATACCGCTGTATCATAGCAACATAAAGTATACCGCTGTATCATAGCAACATAAAGTATACCGCTGTATCATAGCAACATAAAGTATACCGCTGTATCATAGCAACATAAAGTATACCGCTGTATCATAGCAACATAAAGTATACCGCTGTATCATAGCAACATAAAGTATACCGCTGTATCATAGCAACATAAAGTATACCGCTGTATCATAGCAACATAAAGTATACCGCTGTATCATAGCAACATAAAGTATACCGCTGTATCATAGCAACATAAAGTATACCGCTGTATCATAGCAACATAAAGTATACCGCTGTATCATAGCAACATAAAGTATACCGCTGTATCATAGCAACATAAAGTATACCGCTGTATCATAGCAACATAAAGTATACCGCTGTATCATCTTCACAGACGGTACTAGAATTTACATGAGAGTGACTTCCATCGAGAGAGCAAACCTTCAAGCAGATATAAAGCAAGTCTTCCAGTGAGCCACTGACATCAATATAATGTTCAACGAGGATAAATTTCAGTTACTCCTCTATGGAAAATTTTTAAAAATAAAGATGGGTATGGAGTAAAAGACAAACCCGAATTACTCAGTAGAGGAAAACTTTAATGTAAGAAACCTAGGAGTGATTATGTCAAAGAATCTCACATTCAACAATCACAGAAATGCTATAATCACAGCCACAACAACAAAAGGTGATAGCCCCTTGTGAGGGAACTGCTCGTGTAAATTCACCTGTATTACTATACTCCTTGAAATGTAGGCGAGAAAAATTTACCATGATCTACACCTAGAAAATTCTGGAGAGGTTGGCCCCAAACCTACACTCTGAAATCACTCCCAATAAAAGCAAGACTTGGCAGACGGTGCAAAATACCTCCAGTGAAAAGCAGGGATGCAGCGAGTACACTAAGAGACAACTCTAAGTGTAAGGGGACCAAGAGTCTTCAACAGCCTTTCTTCATATATAAGGAGAATCACCAAAGCTAGGAGCTGCGCCAGAATTTCTTTAGGGGGGCTTTGGGGGCTGATTGGTTGGAAGGGGGGCTAGGATGCTTGAACTAACGTTATTGCGTTATTATTATTAATTTAATGTGGGGGCTGAGGACATTCTGGGAGCTGAAGTCTCCAAGACCCCCTCCCCCCCTTGGCACCACCACTGTCTAGCTGTCTTCAAGAAGGAACCTGACGATAAGTTCCTTAAGTCACTTCCTGACTGACCAACCAAACTGTGGCGGATGCATTGGTCTGCGTGCATGTGGATAGGGGGGTGGAAGAGGGCGTGTTGACGGGGGTGGGAGTGGGTGGGCTAGCAAGGGGTGGGAGCGGGCGGGAGGACTGGGAAGGGAGTAGGAGCAAGTGGGCGGGCATTAGGTGGTGGTGGGCGGGGCACGAGTAAACTACGCAGTTGGCTCCTAAGGTCCCTCACCTTTACCACGGTGATGGGTGTCACCCCTTCCCCACCCAGTCACCGCCCCTTCCCCCCACCCACCCACCCAGTGTACCTACACTAAGAGGTGTGTATCTCTACATCATAGATACACAGATTTGTGCACATACACCGAGAGATGTACACTAACCCGCCACTGTGTATACACAGACTTTAATCCTCTAACACAAGGTATTAAAGTCTTCTTGACTGGTGGTGAACATAGTAACATGCAGCCTTCATCACCCTCATGTAGTAGACAGGCTTGAAACCCAACAAAACCAGTAACATATCCCTGCACGTTCCTGCAATCTTTCAAGACCATTTTCTTTTAATTTAGGATAGGCTAATATAGACTAGACTAGGATACGCCTGGCTAGGCCTATCCTCGTCTAGCCAGGCTAGACTAGGATAGGCCTAGCTAGGATAGGCCAGACTATGCTAAGCTAGGTTAAGTTAGTCAAAGTTAGATTAAGTTGGACTACATAAGCCTATAAAAACTTATATTAAACCACAAATAAGCACATTAAAAAACACTGCGGCCTTCATACGTTTGGCAACGAGGTAGTCGAGGTTAAACACAAAAACGTTCGAATTTCGACGTTTATAATTCGTTGTGCCATAGAGATGCTTTCCCTCTCTGTCCCCTCCCCCTCGTCCCCTCCCCCACTCCCCCTCCCCCACGTCACCTCCACCTCGTCACCTCCACCTCGTCTCCTCCACCTCCCTCCTCCCCCACGTCCCCTCCCACCTCGTCCCCTCCACCAATGAAAATTAAGGTAGTCAGAGGAGGAAGTTGTGTTGACCACAGCAACAGCCACCAGCCGGGGTACCCCGGCTGGTGTACCCCGGCTGGTGGCTGAACCTTCACACATGGCTTGAGCCACGCCTCCTCTGCCGCTCATGTCTCAGTGATGCTCATGTCTCATTGATGCTCATGTCTCAGTGTTGTTCATGTCTCAGTGTTGTTCATGTCTCAGTGTTGTTCGTGTCTCAGTGTTGTTCGTGTCTCAGTGTTGTTCGTGTCTCAGTGTTGTTCGTGTCTCAGTGTTGTTCGTGTCTCAGTGTTGTTCGTGTCTCAGTGTTGTTCGTGTCTCATTGTTGTTGATGTCTCAGTGTTGTTCGTGTCTCAGTGTTGTTCATGTCTCAGTGTTGTTCATGCCTCAGTGTTGTGTTGTTCATGCCTCAGTAGTACAGTTCCTAGTAACCAGTGTACCAGTAACCAGTGTACCAGTAACCAGTGTACCAGTAGATGACTCACTACCAACCGTCTGCGTGAATCACTGACTGATCATTCATATTGCTGCTGACCATAGCAGGATTTCAAACACCCTCACCCGTAGGCACTCTGGGTCAGTCGTAGTTAGGCAGCAGAGAGAGGCAGATCGGCTGTTGGCGCTTTCCATACTTCCCGTTATATATTATACGTACTACCAGCCTACGTGAGTTTTTTTACCCATCCACGTATCGAAAACCCACATGTCTCATTGTTGTTCATGCCTCAGTGTTGTTCATGTCTCAGTGTTGTTCATGCCTCAGTGTTGTTCATGTCTCAGTGTTGTTCATGCCTCAGTGTTGTTCATGTCTCAGTGTTGTTCATGCCTCAGTGTTGTTCATGTCTCAGTGTTGTTCATGTCTGTCTCAGTGTTGTTCGTGTCTCAGTGTTGTTCATGTCTGCATGTCTCTCATGTCTCAGTGTTGTTCATGCCTCAGTGTTGTTCATGTCTGTCTCAGTGTTGTTCATGTCTCTGTGTCTCAGTGTTGTTCATGTCTGTCTGTTGTTCGTGTCTCAGTGTGTTGTCTCAGTGTTGTTCATGTCTGTCTCAGTGTTGTTCGTGTCTCAGTGTTGTTCATGTCTGTCTCAGTGTTGTTCGTGTCTCAGTGTTGTTCATGTCTGTCTCAGTGTTGTTCGTGTCTCAGTGTTGTTCATGTCTGTCTCAGTGTTGTTCATGTCTGCCTCAGTGTTGTTCGTGTCTGAGTGTTGGTCTTGTATGTCTCAGTGTTGTTCATGTCTGTCTCAGTGTTGTTCGTGTCTCAGTGTTGTTCATGTCTGTCTCAGTGTTGTTCGTGTCTCAGTGTTGTTCGTGTCTCAGTGTTGTTCATGTCTCAGTGTTGTTCGTGTCTCAGTGTTGTTCGTGTCTCAGCTCTGCAACAACATTGGTACTTTGATGCAGTGGATACCTGTGTGGGCGAAACGTTGTGGTTAATTTAAGGTATCCATTGCACGTCTGTTTTGTTTACTGCATCTCTGAAGGTGTGTGCGTGTGCTGTTTGTATATATGTGTGTGTACTCACCTGTTTGTGGTTGCAGGGGTCGATTTATAACTCCTGGCCCCTCCTCTTCGCTGATCATTCCTAGGTCCACTCTCTCCCTGCTTCAAGAGGTTTATCCTGAGTGTGGTGTGGGGTAGGGGTGGGGGGGTAGGTGTATAACCCTTGCAGTGGCGCAGTTGGCCCTCTACCTCCCCCCCACCTCCCCCTCAGCAACCCCTCTCTCTTCCTTCCTACCTTCCCTCACTTCCTCCCCTCCCTCAGGTACCTCTTCCACTCCTCCCCTCCACCTTGTCTTTTCTTCCCGTCATCCCCTAACTTCCTATCCTTATCCTCTTCCTCAAATTATTCTTTTTTCCCCCATTCTTTCCTAATTCATGTTCTATACTGTGTGTGTGTGTGTGTGTGTGTGTGTGTGTGT
This sequence comes from Cherax quadricarinatus, assembly GCF_038502225.1. Taxonomy (NCBI): domain Eukaryota; kingdom Metazoa; phylum Arthropoda; class Malacostraca; order Decapoda; family Parastacidae; genus Cherax; species Cherax quadricarinatus. The sequence goes on from NW_027201258.1 coordinate 6,193, forward strand.
GTGTGTGTGTGTGTGTGTGTGTACTCACCTAACTGTGGTTGCAAGGGTCAGTTCATAGCTCCTGGCCCCGCCTGTGTGCGTGCGTGTGTTAGGTACCGGTTGTCAAATGCACTTTACGATAGACACTTGTTTACTCAATTCTACCGTATGTGAAAAAATTCTTGAATGAAATTTATGGCAGAGATATAAACATCGTACAAAAAACTACATTTGAGCAAGGTACACTGGCAGTCAGAGCAGGTGGAGTGGAGGCACGCACAGGTTCACACTCCCTCGTAAGCCTTACCCTCTTACAATGGATCCTACGAACTGGTGAAGGAAATTCTGGGAAGACCTCAGCTCCTCATGCAGCACCAGCGCGAAGGATACCAGCTTAACGCAGACAAGACGACCAGCTGAAACTGCGCTCATAAACAATGCAGCTGGGATAGCTCCAAGGTGGTGAAGACTTCTGCAGCTGTATTAATGCAAGCTGTGAGTGCACATCAGTCAGTTGATTTTCCCTCTAACAGTTCCCATCTCTGCCACCGGCACATCTCTTGATCCACTGACTCTCAGCATAGCAATGGCTCTCCGACGTGCTGCCCATATTCTCACTAGGCACAAGTGTCTGCAACAAACCGGTAGCTGACCAATATAGTCTACATGGTCTGAGCTGTGCAAAGGATGGCCTGTTAGACATAATGAAGCCAGTAACATCATGAAAGGAAGCCTGACCACTGCCCAATGCCCAACCCAGAGAGAACCTGAAGCCTTATTTTCCAGCAGCCCAAATACATATGTGAGCCACTTCGACGGGATCATGTGAAACCCCCATAAAACCTTGTGAAACCCCATAGAACTTTGTGAAACTCCATGTTATGTGGGTTTGATAACGTGGATGGGGTAAAAACACTCACGTAGGCTGGTTAGTATGTATAATTATAACAAAGTATGGGAAGCACCATCAGCCGCCCTGCCTCTCTCTGCTCTCTATCTCAGACTGACCCACCAGTGCCTAGAGGGTCAGCAGTGTTCAAAAACATGCTATGGTCAGCAGCAACGTGAATAACAGTCAGTGATTCACACAGACGGTTGGTAGTGAGTCATCTACTGGTAACTGGTTACTGGTAACTGGTACTCTCAGTAGTAGTAACCAGTTACCAGTAACTATTGTACCGTTGACTCAACGACCAACCGTCTCTGCCTGAGTCACTATCTGAATTCATATTGTGCTGACCTCAGCAGTATCAAAGGCCCCCTCACACTGGGTACTGGGCAGCCGGCTAGTGAGTGTTACGTGTGTGAGCAAGGAGATAGGCACGGCTGTCAGGGCTCTCTCCACATACCTGCAATTATACGTAATAACAGCCTACGTGAGTATTTCTTACCTAATCCACGAGTCGAACTCCCACATGATAAATGGTGACAGCGGTGTGGAGCGTGGATTTACGTTTTTAAGGGTAATTCAAGGCGTTAGAAGGTTGTGTGAGTAGCGCCAGGGTCAAAGGTGAACCGTCACCCACCAGCTACTACCCTCAAGCACCACCTCCAGCCACCAGCAGCCTACTCCCCTCACAACCTACAGCCTGCAAGCCTGTTGCAGCCGTTTCAAGCTTCCTGGCTTAGTTCGTGTGCTAATTGCTTCAATCTCCGAGGGGTTGACCCGGATTTTGCAATTAAGCCAGTCAGTAAGCCAGACTGTGGAAGTGAACGCCAGTCAGCCTATCATCCAGCCTGTCTCCTGTCATCCAACTGCTCCTCCGTGCTTTGTGCATCGTTACACGTCTTCCAGTCAGCCATTCTCGTGGGGTAAGCCAGTCAGCCAACCCAGCTTCTAACCCAGCTGCGAGAGAGAAGTAAGCCACGCAGTAAGAAGTAAGCCAAGTTCCTCTGAAGTATTGTTTATATCGCTTTGTGCTCCCTGTTGGATGCTAAGAGTGGTTTTCACCATTCCTGTGGCATAGAGTGGGTTATCAAGCCACCTTCGTGGGTAGTGGAGCGCGCGCCAGTGCGTCCGCCAGAGAGTCTTCTCCCCCACCGCGCTCCCTCCACACACACCCACCATCAACCACCACCACCACCACCAGCCATCCACCCATCTACCTGTGGTTGTTTGCACCCTTGTACTGGGTCCTAGTACTGTTTTGGCTCACATAATTGGTCAAGAGATTGTAGCTGGTGCCAACGATAAAGCCAGTTATGTGAGTTCACCTAGAAAGCACATTTCTTCACGACAACAGTGTGAGTGGAGGAGGAAACACCACCCGCCCAAAGGATAAAACCTTCTCCTCATCACTCGTCATCCCGTCTACTACTCCAGACTCCAGTGATAATTTTCTTGAGACATTTTCTTGCATTTAAAGACATTTGCGTGTGTGAGACATTTATAGTAAATTGCTTGTGTACTCTAAACCTTGTGTTTTCAGTTTTTCGTTAACTCATTATTTTTAGAATATTTTTCAGTGTTTTCACTTATCTTATATTTTTTCTGTGTTTTTTTCTTATGCTACTCGTCTGTAGTAAGTATTATTGTGTAGTGTACCAGTCAGGGCGACGCTAACGTATGTCGTCCCGACATACAACTAATACAAACTAGAGATGGCAGGTATACGGCTTGGGCTGATTCTATACAATGTCAAAGTACACAACATCAAACATTATATATACATAATTAGAACATTGGAATGAAAGCTTACGTAACTAAAACTGTAATGCAATACAAGGTATACTATAGTACAACTTAAAACTCAACAAATGAACAACGACCTCAACGTTGAGATTACAAGTGATAAAAAAAAATTTTTGATCGATCGATCTGTATTCATGTGACCTAAGGATTCTGAGGAAGGAACATATACAAAGAAAGAGTGTTTAACAGAAAGGCAGATTCGGTGCACGCAAATCTAGACTGTTAACTCTCAGAATGCGGAGAGAACATGAACACAAAAAAAAAATTCTTGAATACTGATAAGTTGATACTGTAATTATTCATCTATACAGGTTATTTACATTTAACCCCAACTCTGCTAGGGTAAGATTGGCATATGCAGAATGGGTGTCATCTCTGGGAGGATCAAACTCTGTAACATTGGCTAACTCATGCTGTATTTGAGGCAAATCTGAATTGGAAGTTACAAATGATACTTGAGGATTTCTCAATACCTGTCGTGTACGTAGGGAATAACGACATTCAGGTTGATCTGAGTATCAGAGGAAGAGAGTACAGGATCAGGAGGATTGTCAGAGTCTGTCACATTAGTCTGGGTTGGAACATCATTATCATCACATACTAACTTCATATGATCCAAATGCGATTCTTTATACTGACCAGTACTAATCTCTCTAACCTTATACTTATTACCAGTGATATGTTCAACTACTCGATAAGGACCAACAAACTTTTGATCAAGCTTTGGCATTGCAGACGTTTTGTTAAAGTTAATCAGCATAACTCTCGAACCTACTTTGATTTTGGATGGCTTTGCTCGAGTGTTTGCGACTCTTGTAAATTCTGCTGTTGATTTATGAAGTGTTTCACGGATTCTTCTAAAAACACTTTGAGCTAAGCTGGTACGAGTTGCTATGAAATCATCAGGGTTGTAATTTGGTTTCGGATTAGAATATAACAACTCATAAGGCAAACGTTTATCTACACCATACAATGCATAATGTGGAGTGTCACCTATAGAAACATTGTAAGCAGAATTTATAGCACACTGCACATCAGGTATAACTTCATCCCAAGTTTCACTGTTGGGATTGACAGTGGCTCTCAAGACATCAAGTACTTTCTTATTGGTTCGTTCCGCTAACCCATTGCTGGCAGGATGATGAGGAACAATGGTGGATTTAGAGATCTTGTACAAGGTACACAAATTTTCAAGAATTTCGTTACAGAATTCACCTCCATTATCTGTTACTAGGGACTTAGGAGTGGTATGCCTGCAGATAATGCGTTCTTTAAACGCTTTAGCTACTGTCTCGGCAGTCTTATCTGCAATAGGAACTAACTCACAATATCTGGTGAAATGGTCTACTGTAACACACAGATGTTTGTTACCTTGGAGGGAACATTGGAAATTAGTTAACAAATCTAGCGCAACTCTTTCCCAAGGTTCGCTTGTAGTTGGATACACTTGGATTGGATTAGGACCACTAGCATTGCCTTTATGTTGCATGCAGACACTACATTTCTTAACATACTCAGAAATATCAGTTGCCATTCGAGGCCAAAAGTATTTCAATCTGGCTTGTTTTACTGAACGATCCATACCAGGGTGTGCAACACCTGGTACATCGTGAACTAGCTGTAAGGCTACATTCACTAGTGACTGTGGAATTACTAACTGGTATACTCTTCTGCTAGGAGTACCCAACTCGGCTGTTCGATACAGTAATTCTTGGTTCATGACAAAGTCACTGATGGGTGCTGGTGGCTTCACATTCAGAATAAGATCTTCCTGGAGCAGGAATCGAATCACACCAGACCACATGGGATCTGTTCGTTGAGCATTCTTTACATCTTCAGCACTAAATGGAGGGTCTGCAGTTACTATACTAACATGTCGCGATAAGGCATCTGCGACTACATTGGACTTGCCAGGTAAATGCTCAAAGGTGGGATTGAACTCTTGGATAGTCAAGGTCCATCTAGCTAACCTTCCAGTAGGTTGTTTGTTCTGGAATAAGGGTATCAGTGGAGCATGGTCTGTCAAGACATGAACAGAGTACTGATAAATAATGTCTCGGAAGTGCTTTAAAGACCATACTATTGCTAAAGCTTCTTGCTCAGTTACTGTATAATTACGTTCAGCCTTTGTAAGGACTCGGCTAGCAAATGCAACTGCGTTGTACTTGCCATCGGTCTTCTGAGCTAGTACAGCACCTATGCCAATTGAACTAGCATCAGTTGTCAGATAGAAGGGCTTAGAAAAATCTGGAAATTTCAAAATTGGAGCAGATGTTAGCTTTTCTTTTAGAGTTTGGAATGCTCTTTCTTGACGGAAGGTCCAAACAAAAGGAGCATCTTTCTTAAGCAACTCAGTTAGAGGAGCAGCTATGGAAGAAAAATTGGCAATGAAAGATCTATAAAAACCTGCTAAGCCCACAAAGGATCTTACGGCATCAGCAGTTTTGGGAGTTGGAAAATTTAGTACTGCAGTTACTTTACTTTGGTCAGTCGTAACCCCTCTAGGAGTGACTACGTGACCAAGAAACTTAATTTCTGATCTGAAAAATTGACATTTTGACAGTTTGATCTTTAAATTGGCTTCTTCAAGCTTACCAAGTACTACATCAAGTCTTTTCAAGTGTGTATCCACGTCTTTAGACATGACGATTACGTCATCTAAGTACACCATAAGTGCATTACCTATGAGACCTCTAAAGATATTAGTCATGAGCCTTGAGAACGTGATAGGGGAAGATCGTAATCCAAATGCCATACGGAGGAAGTGATAATGACCTGTAGGAGTGGAGAATGCAGTTAGTTCTTGGCTGTCCTCGTGAAGAGGGACTTGCCAAAACCCTTGTAACAAATCTAGGGTTGAAAAGACTTTGTTATCTCCGATATTACGTAAAAGATCACCCAGGACAGGGAGTGGAAAGCGATCTGGAATGGTTTTCGCGTTTAACTTCCTAAAGTCAATCACTGGGCGCCAAGTACCATCCTTCTTAGGTACTAGTATCAAGGGTGCATTCCAAGGTGAATTGCTAGGTGCAATAACTCCATCATCAAGCATTTGATTGATCAATTCTTCTGCGACAGCAACTTGTGAATGAGGCATTCTGTACGCAGGTATGTAGATAGGTCTAGTACCAGGTTCAAGTGGAATACGATGGGACAATAAGTTCGTTATACCCATCTTCTCACCTGGTAAAGCAATGGCTTTACGTCGTTTGTTCAACAGAGTCAACAAACGCTTGACTTCATCTGGGAAGTCAGTGGGAGCTAAGTCTTTCTCCTCTACTGGTGGAACAGATTGATCCAGTGAAGTGGATGACCGAGAGCTCGGCGACGCTAACGTATGTCGTCCCGACATACAGCTAATACAAACTAGAGATGGCAGGTGGATGACAGGAGACAGGGTGGATGATAGGCTGAGGCAGGCTGACTGGCGCTCACTCCC
>NW_027201259.1:0-12296 GCF_038502225.1 Cherax quadricarinatus
CGGTCAGGGGTCGTGCAGACGGTCAGGGGTCATGAAGACGGTCAGGGGTCTTGAAGACGGTCTAGGATCATGAAGACGGTCAGGGGTTATGAAGATGGTCAGGGGTCTTGAAGACGGTCAGGGGTCATGAAGACCGTCAGGGGTCATGAAGACAGTCAGGGGTCATGAAGACAGTCAGGAGTCATAAAGACGGTCAGGGGTCTTGAAGACTATCAGGGGTCTTTTAGACGGTCAGGGGTCTTGAAGACGGTCAGGGGTCATGAAGACGGTCTGGGGTCATGAAGACGGTCAGGGGTCATGAACATGGTCAGGGGTCATGAAGACAGTCTGGGGTCATGAAGACGGTCAGGGGTCATGAAGACAGCCAGGGGTGATGAAGACGGTCAGGGGTCATGAAGACGGTCAGGGGTCATGAAGACGGTCAGGGGTCATGAAGACGGTCAGGGGTCATGAAGACGGTCAGGTGTCATGAAGACGGTCAGGGGTCTTGAAGACGGTGAGGGGTCATAAAGACGGTGAGGGGTCATGAAGACGGTCAGGGGTCATAAAGATGGTCAGGGGTCATGAAGACGGTCAGGGATCATGAAGACGGTCAGGGGTCATGAAGACGGTCAGGGGTCTTGAAGACGGCCAGGGGTCATGAAGACGGTCAAGGGTCATGAAGACGGTCAGGGGTTATGAAGACGGTCAGGGGTCATGAAGACGGTCAGGGGTCATGAAGATGGTCAGGGGTCATGAAGATGGTCAGGGGTCATGAAGACGGTCAGGGGTCATGAAGACGGTCAGGGGTCATGAAGACGGTCAGGGGTCATGAAGACGGTCAGGGGTCATGAAGACGGTCAGGGGTCATGAAGACGGTCAGGGGTCATGAAGACGGTCAGGGTTCATGAAGACGGTCAGGGGTCATGAAGACGGTCAGGGGTCATGAAGAAGGTCAGGGGTCATGAAGACGGTCAGGGGTCATGAAGACGGTCAGGGGTCATGAAGACGGTCAGGGGTCATGAAGATGGTCAGGGGTCATGAAGACGGTCAGTGGTCATGAAGACGGTCAGGGGTCATGAAGACGGTCAGGGGTCATGAAGACGGTCAGGGGTCATGAAGACGGTCAGGGGTTATAAAGACGGTCAGGGGTCATAAAGACGGTCAGGGGTCATGAAGACGGTCAGGGGTCATGAAGACGGTCAGGGGTCATGAAGACGGTCAGGGGTCATGAAGACGGTCAGGGGTCATGAAGACGGTCAGGGGTCATGAAGACAGTCAGGGGTCATGAAGACGGTCAGGGGTCATGAAGACGGTCAGGGGTCATGAAGACGGTCAGGGGTCATGAAGACGGTCAGGGGTCTTGAAGATGGTCAGGGGTCATGAAGACGGTCAGGGGTCATGAAGACGGTCAGGGGTCTTGAAGACGGTCAGGGGTCATAAAGACGGTCAGGGGTCATGAAGATGGTCAGGGGTCATAAAGACGGCCAGGGGTCATGAAGACGGTCAGGGGTCATGAAGACGGTCGGGAGTCATGAAGACGGTCAGTGGTCATGAAGATGGTCAGGGGTCATGAAGACGGTCAGGGGTCATGAAGACGGTCAGGGGTCATGGAGACGGTCAGGGGTCATTAAGACGGTCAGTGGTCATGAACACGGTCAGGGGTCATGAAGACGGTCAGGGATCATGAAGACGGTCAGGGGTCATGAAGACGGTCAGGGGTCATGAAGACGGTCAGGGGTCATGAAGACGGTCAGGGGTCATGAAGACGGTCAGGGGTCATGAAGACGGTCAGGGGTCATGAAGACGGTCAGGGGTCATGAAGACGGTCAGGGGTCATGAAGACAGTCAGGGGTCATGAAGACGGTCAGGGGTCATGAAGACGGTCAGGGGTCATGAAGACGGTCAGGGGTCATGAAGACGGTCAGGGGTCATGAAGACAGTCAGGGGTCATGAAGACGGTCAGGGGTCATGAAGACGGTCAGGGGTCATGAAGACGGTCAGGGGTCTTGAAGACGGTCAGGGGTCATGAAGACGGTCAGGGGTCATGAAGACGGTGAGGGGTCAGTCAGGGGTCATGAAGACGGTCAGGGGTCATGAAGACGGTCAGGGGTCATGAAGACGGTCAGGGGTCAAGGGTCTTGAAGACAGGGGTGAAGACGGTCAGGGGTCATGAAGAAGGGGTCATGGTCAGGGGTCATGAAGACAGGGGTCAGAAGGGTCAGGGGTCATGAAGACGGTCAGGGGTCATGAAGACGGTCAGGGGTCATGAAGACGGTCAGGGGTCATGAAGACGGTCAGGGGTCATGAAGACGGTCAGGGGTCAGGGGTCTCATGAAGAGGGGTCATGAAGACGGTCAGGGGTCATGAAGAAGGGGTCATGAAGACGGTCAGGGGTCATGAAGAGGTCAGGGGTCATGAAGACAGGGGTCATGAAGGGTCAGGGGTCATGAAGACGGTCAGGGGTCATGAAGATGGTCAGGAGTCAAAAGACGGTCAGGGGTCATGAAGACGGTCAAGGGTCTTGAAGATGGTCAGGAGTCTTTTAGATGGTCAGGGGTCATGAAGACGGTCAGGGGTCATGAAGACGGTCAGGGGTCATGAAGATGGTCAGGGGTCATGAAGACAGTCAGGGGTCATGAAGACGGTCAGGGGTCATGAAGACGGTCAGGGGTCATGAAGACGGTCAGGGGTCATGAAGACGGTCAGGGGTCATGAAGACGGTCAGGGGTCATGAAGACGGTCAGGGGTCATGAAGACGGTCAGGGGTCATGAAGACGGTCAGGGGTCATGAAGACGGTCAGGGGTCATGAAGACGGTCAGGGGTCATGAAGATGGTCAGGGGTCATGAAGACGGTCAGGGGTCATGAAGATGGTCTGTGGTCATGAAGATGGTCAGGGGTCATGAAGACGGTCAGGAGTCATGAAGACAGTCAAGGGTCATGAAGACGGTCAGGGCTTATGAAGACAGTCAGGGGTCATGAAGACGGTCAGGGGTCATGAAGACGGTCAGGGGTCATGAAGACGGTCAGGGGTCATGAAGATGGTCAGGGGTCTTGAAGACGGTCAGGGGTCATGAAGACGGTCAGGGGTCATGAAGACGGTCAGGGGTCATGAAGACGGTCAGGGGTCATGAAGACGGTCAGGGGTCGTGAAGACACTCAGGGGTCATGAAGACGGTGAACGGTCATGAAGACGGTCAGGGGTCATGAAGACGGTCAGGGGTCATGAAGACGGTCCGTGGTCATGAAGACGGACAGGGATCATGAAGACGGTCATGGGTCATGAAGACGGTCAGGGGTCATAAAGACGGTCAGGGGTCATGAAGATGGTAAGGGGTCATGAAGACGGTCAGGGGTCATGAAGACGGTCAGGGGTCATGAAGACGGTCAGGGGTCATGAAGACGGTCAGGTGTCATGAAGACGGTCAGGGGTCTTGAAGACGGTCAGGGGTCATCAAGACGGCCAGGGGTCATAAAGACGGTCAGGGATCATGAAGACGGTCAGGGGTCATGAAGACAGTCAGGGGTCATGAAGACGGTCAGGGGTCATGAAGACGGTCAGGGATCATGAAGACGGTCAGGGGTCATGAAGATGGTCAGGGGACATGAAGACGGTCAGGGGTCATGAAGACGGTCAGTAGTTATGAAGACGGTCAGGGGTCATGAAGACGGTCAGGGGTCATGAAGACGGTCAGGGGTCATGAAGACAGTCAGGGGTCATAAAGACGGTCAGGGGTCATGAAGACGGTCAGGGGTCATGAAGACGGTCAGGGGTCATGAAGACGGTCAGGGGTCATGAAGACGGTCAGGGGTCATGAAGACGGTCAGGGGTCATGAAGACGGTCAGGGGTCATGAAGACGGTCAGGGGTCATGAAGACGGTCAGGGGTCTTGAAGACGGTCAGGGGTCATGAAGACGGTCAGTGGTCATGAAGACGGTCAGGGGTCATGAAGACGGTCAGGGGTCATGAAGACGGTCAGGGGTCATGAAGATGGTCAGGAGTCATGGAGATGGTCAGGGGTCATGAAGACGGTCAGGGGTCTTGAAGACTGTCAGGGGTCTTTTAGATGGACAGGGGTCTTGAAGACGGTCAGGGGTCATGAAGACGGTCAGGGGTCATGAAGATGGTCAGGGGTCATGAAGATGGTCAGGGGTCATGAAGACAGTCAGGGGTCATGAAGACAGTCAGGGGTCATGAAGACAGCCAGGGGTCATGAAGACGGTCAGGGGTCATGAAGACGGTCAGGGGTTATGAAGACGGTCAGGGGTCATGAAGACAGTCAGGGGTCATGAAGATGGTCAGGGGTCATGAAGACGGTCAGGGGTCTTGAAGACGGTCAGGGGTCATAAAGATGGTCAGGGGTCATGAAGACGGTCAGGGGTCATAAAGACGGTCAGGGGTCATGAAGACGGTCAGGGGTCATGAAGACGGTCAGGGGTCATGAAGACGGTCAGGGGTCATGAAGACGGTCAGGGGTCTTGAAGACGGCCAGGGGTCAAGAAGAAGGTCAAGGTTCATGAAGACGGTCAGGGGTTATGAAGACGGTCAGGGGTCATGAAGATGGTCAGGAGTCATGGAGATGGTCAGGGGTCATGAAGACGGTCAGGGGTCTTGAAGATGGTTAGGGGTCATGAAGATGGTCAGGGTTCATGAAGACGGTCAGGGTTCATGAACACGGTCAGGGGTCATGAAGATGGTCAGGGGTCATGAAGACAGTCAGGGGTCATAAAGACGGTCAGGGGTCAAGAGGACGGTCAGGGGTCATGAAGACGGTCAGGGGTCATGAAGACGGTCAGTGGTCATGAAGACGGTCAGGGGTCATGAAGACGGTCAGGGGTCATGAAGACGGTCAGGGGTCATGAAGACGGTCAGGGGTTATGAAGACGGTCAGGGGTCATGAAGATGGTAAGGGGTCATGAAGACTGTCAGGGGTTATGTAGACAGTCAGGGGTCATGAAGACGGTCAGGGGTCATGAAGACGGTCAGGGGTCATGAAGACGGTCAGGGGTCATGAAGACGGTCAGGGGTCGTGAAGATGGTCAGGGGTCATGAAGACGGTCAGGGGTCTTGAAGACGGTCTAGGATCATGAAGACGGTCAGGGGTTATGAAGATGGTCAGGGGTCTTGAAGACGGTCAGGGGTCATGAAGACCGTCAGGGGTCATGAAGACAGTCAGGGGTCATGAAGACAGTCAGGAGTCATAAAGACGGTCAGGGGTCTTGAAGACTATCAGGGGTCTTTTAGACGGTCAAGGGTCTTGAAGACGGTCAGGGGTCATGAAGACGGTCTGGGGTCATGAAGACGGTCAGGGGTCATGAACATGGTCAGGGGTCATGAAGACAGTCTGGGGTCATGAAGACGGTCAGGGGTCATGAAGACAGCCAGGGGTGATGAAGACGGTCAGGGGTGATGAAGACGGTCAGGGGTCATGAAGACGATCAGGGGTCATGAAGACGGTCAGGGGTCATGAAGACGGTCAGGTGTCATGAAGACGGTCAGTGGTCTTGAAGACGGTGAGGGGTCATAAAGACGATGAGGGGTCATGAAGACGGTCAGGGGTCATAAAGATGGTCAGGGGTCATGAAGATGGTCAGGGATCATGAAGACGGTCAGGGGTCATGAAGACGGTCAGGGGTCTTGAAGACGGCCAGGGGTCATGAAGACGGTCAAGGGTCATGAAGACGGTCAGGGGTTATGAAGACGGTCAGGGGTCATGAAGACGGTCAGGGGTCATGAAGATGGTCAGGAGTCATGAAGATGGTCAGGGGTCTTGAAGACGGTCAGGGGTCATGAAGACGGTCAGGGGTCTTGAAGACGGTCAGTGGTCATGAAGACGGTCAGGGGTCATGAAGACGGTCAGGGGTCATGAAGACGGTCAGGGGTCATGAAGATGGTCAGGGGTGATGAAGATGGTCAGAGGTCATGAAAACGGTCAATAGTCATGAAGATTTTCAGGGGTCATGAAGACGGTCAAGGGTCATGAAGACGGTCAGGGGTCATGAAGACGGTCAGGGGTCATGAAGATGGTCAGGGGTCATGAAGATGGTCAGGGGTCTTGAAGACGGTCAGGGGTCATGAAGACGGTCAGGGGTCATGAAGACGGTCAGGGGTCATGAAGACGGTCAGGGGTCATGAAGACGGTCAGGGGTCATGAAGACGGTCAGGGGTCATGAAGACGGTCAGGGGTCATGAAGACGGTCAGGGGTCATGAAGACGGTCAGGGGTCATGAAGACGGTCAGGGGTCATGAAGACGGTCAGGGGTCATGAAGACGGTCAGGTGTCATGAAGACGGTCAGGGGTCATGAAGACGGTCAGGGGTCATGAAGACGGTCAGGGGTCATGAAGACGGTCAGGGGTCATGAAGACGGTCAGGGGTCATGAAGACGGTCAGGGGTCATGAAGATGGTCAGGGGTCATGAAGACGGTCAGGGGTCATGAAGACGGTCAGGGGTCTTGAAGACGGTCAGGGGTCATGAAGACGGTCAGGGGTCATGAAGACGGTCAGGGGTCATGAAGACGGTCAGGGGTCATGAAGACGGTCAGGGGTCATGAAGACGGTCAGGGGTCATGAAGACGGTCAGGGGTCATGAAGACGGTCAGGGGTCATGAAGACGGTCAGGGGTCATGAAGACGGTCAGGGGTCATGAAGACGGTCAGGGGTCATGAAGACGGTCAGGGGTCATGAAGACGGTCAGGGGTCATGAAGACGGTCAGGGGTCATGAAGACGGTCAGGGGTCATGAAGACGGTCAGGGGTCATGAAGACGGTCAGGGGTCATGAAGACGGTCAGTTGTCATGAAGACGGTCAGGGGTCATGAAGACGGTCAGGGGTCATGAAGACGGTCGGGAGTCATGAAGACGGTCAGTGGTCATGAAGATGGTCAGGGGTCATGAAGACGGTCAGGGGTCATGACGACGGTCAGGGGTCATGAAGACGGTCAGGGATCATGAAGACGGTCAGGGGTCATGAAGACGGTCAGGGGTCATGAAGACGGTCAGGGGTCATGAAGACGGTCAGGGGTCATGAAGACGGTCAGGGGTCATGAAGACGGTCAGGGGTCATGAAGATGGTCAGGGGTCATGAAGACGGTCAGGGGTCATGAAGACGGTCAGGGGTCATGAAGACGGTCAGGGGTCATGAAGACGGTCAGGGGTCATGAAGACGGTCAGGGGTCATGAAGACGGTCAGTGGTCATGAAGACGGTCAGGGGTCATGAAGACGGTCAGGAGTCATGAAGACGGTCAGGGGTCATGAAGACAGTCAGGGGTCATGAAGACAGTCAGGAGTCATAAAGACGGTCAGGGGTCTTGAAGACGGTCAGGGGTCATGAAGACGGTCAGGGGTCATGAAGACGGTCAGGGGTCATGAAGACGGTCAGGGGTCATGAAGACGGTCAGGGGTCATGAAGACGGTCAGGGGTCATGAAGACGGTCAGGGGTCTTGAAGACTGTCTCGGGTCATAAAGACGGTCAGGGGTCATGAAGACGGTCAGGGGTCATAAAGACGGTCAGGGGTCATGAAGACGGTCAGGGGTCATGAAGACGGTCAGGGGTCATGAAGATGGTCTGTGGTCATGAAGACGGTCAGGGGTCATGAAGACGGTCAGGAGTCATGAAGACGGTCAGGGGTCATGAAGACGGTCGGGGCTCATGAAGACGGTCAGGGGTCATGAAGACGGTCAGGGGTCATGAAGACGGTCAGGGGTCATGAAGACGGTCAGGGGTCATGAAGACGGTCAGGGGTCATGAAGACGGTCAGGGGTCATGAAGACGGTCAGGGGTCTTGAAGACGGTCAGGGGTCATGAAGACGGTCAGGGGTCATGAAGACGGTCAGGGGTCATGAAGACGGTCAGGGGTCATGAAGATGGTCAGGGGTCATGAAGACGGTCAGGGGTCATGAAGACGGTCAGGGGTCATGAAGACGGTCAGGGGTCATGAAGACGGTCAGGGGTCATGAAGACGGTCAGGGGTCATGAAGACGGTCAGGGGTCATGAAGACGGTCAGGGGTCATGAAGACGGTCAGGGGTCATGAAGACGGTGAGGGGTCATGAAGACGGTCAGGGGTCATCAAGACAGTCAGTGGTCATGAAGACGGTCAGGGGTCATGAAGACACTCAGGGGTCATGAAGATGGTCAGGGGTCATGAAGACGGTCAGGGGTCATGAAGACGGTCAGGGGTCATGAAGACGGTCAGGGGTCATGAAGACGGTCAGGGGTCATGAAGACGGTCAGGGGTCATGAAGACGGTCAGGGGTCATGAAGACGGTCAGGGGTCATGAAGACGGTCAGGGGTCATGAAGACGGTCAGGGGTCATGAAGACAGTCAGGGGTCTTGAAGACGGTCAGTGGTCATGAAGACGGTCAGGGGTCATGAAGACGGTCAGGGGTCATGAAGACGGTCAGGGGTCATGAAGACGGTCAGGGGTCATGAAGACGGTCAGGGGTCATGAAGACGGTCAGGGGTCATGAAGACGGTCAGGGGTCATGAAGACGGTCAGGGGTCATGAAGACGGTCAGGGGTCATGAAGACGGTCAGGGGTCATGAAGACGGTCAGTGGTCATGAAGACGGTCAGGGGTCATGAAGACGGTCAGGGGTCATGAAGACGGTCAGGGGTCATGAAGACGGTCAGGGGTCATGAAGACGGTCAGGGGTCATGAAGACGGTCAGGGGTCATGAAGACGGTCAGGGGTCATGAAGACGGTCAGGGGTCATGAAGACGGTCAGGGGTCATGAAGACGGTCAGGGGTCATGAAGACAGTCAGGGGTCATGAAGACGGTCAGGGGTCATGAAGACGGTCAGGAGTCATGAAGACGGTCAGGGGTCATGAAGACGGTCAGGGGTCTTGAAGATGGTTAGGGGTCATGAAGACGGTCAGGGTTCACGAAGACGGTCAGGGTTCATGAAGACCGTCAGGGGTCATGAAGACGGTCAGGGGTCATGAAGACAGTCAGGGGTCATGAAGACGGTCAGGGGTCATGAAGACGGTCAGGGGTCATGAAGACGGTCAGGGGTCATGAAGACGGTCAGGGGTCATGAAGACGGTCAGGGGTCATGAAGACGGTCAGGGGTCATGAAGACGGTCAGGGGTCATGAAGACGGTCAGGGGTCATGAAGACAGTCAGGAGTCATGAAGACGGTCAGGGGTCATGAAGACGGTCAGGGGTCATGAAGACGGTCAGGGGTCATGAAGACGGTCAGGGGTCATGAAGACGGTCAGGGGTCATGAAGACAGTCAGGGGTCATGAAGACGGTCAGGGGTCATGAAGACAGTCAGGGGTCATGAAGACGGTCAGGGGTCATGAAGACGGTCAGGGGTCATGAAGACAGTCAGGGGTCATGAAGACGTTCATGGGTCATGAAGATGGTCAGGGGTCATGAAGATGGTCAAGGGTCATGAAGACAGTCAGGGGTCTTGAAGACAGTCAGGGGTTATTAAGATGGTCAGGGGTCATGAAGATGGTCAGGGGTCATGAAGACGGTCAGGGGTCATGAAGACGGTCAGGGGTCATGAAGACGGTCAGGGGTCATGAAGATGGTCAGGGGTCATGAAGACGGTCAGGGGTCATGAAGACGGTCAGGGGTCATGAAGACGGTCAGGGGTCATGAAGACGGTCAGGGGTCATGAAGACGGTCAGGGGTCATGAAGACGGTCAGGGGTCATAAAGACGTTCAGGGGTCATGAAGATGGTCAGTAGTCATGAAGACGGTCAGGGGTCATGAAGACGGTCAGGAGTCAAGAAGACGGTCAGGGGTCATGAAGACGGTCAGGGGTTATGAAGACGGTCAGGGGTCATGAAGACAGTCAGGGGTCATGAAGACGGTCAGGGGTCATGAAGACGGTCAGGGGTCTTGAAGACGGTCAGGGGTCATGAAGATGGTCAGGGGTCATGAAGACGGTCAGGGGTCATGAAGACGGTCAGGGGTCATGAAGATGGTCAGGGGTCATGAAGACGGTCAGGGGTCATGAAGACGGTCAGGGGTCATGAAGACGGTCAGGGGTCATGAAGACGGTCAGGGGTCATGAAGACGGTCAGGGGTCATGAAGACGGTCAGGGGTCATGAAGACGGTCAGGGGTCATGAAGACGGTCAGGGGTCATGAAGACGGTCAGGGGTCATGAAGACGGTCAGGGGTCATGAAGACGGTAAGGGGTCATGAAGACGGTCAGGGGTCATGAAGACGGTCAGGGGTCATGAAGACGGTCAGGGGTCATGAAGACGGTCAGGGGTCATGAAGACGGTCAGGGGTCTTGAAGACGGTCAGGTGTCATAAAGACGGTCAGGGGTCATGAAGACGGTCAGGGGTCATGAAGATGGTCAGGGTTCATGAAGACCGTCAGGGGTCATGAAGATGGTCAGGGGTCATGAAGACGGTCAGGGTTCATGAAGACCGTCAGGGGTCATGAAGACGGTCAGGGGTCATGAAGACGGTCAGGGGTAATAAAGACGGTCAGTGGTCATGAAGACGGTCAGGGGTCATAAAGACGGTCGGGGGTCATGAAGACAGTCAGGGGTCACGAAGACGGTCAGGGGTCATAAAGACGGTCAGGGTTCATTTAGATGGTCAGGGGTCACGAAGACAGTCCAGGGTCATGAAGACGGTCAGGGGTCATGAAGACAGTCAGGGGTCACAAAGACGGTCAGGGTTCATGAAGACGATCATTGGTCATGAAGACGGTCAGGGGTCATGAAGACGGTCAGGGGTCATGAAGACGGTCAGGGGTCATGAAGACGGTCAGGGGTCATGAAGACGGTGAGGGGTCATGAAGACGGTCAGGGGTCATGAAGACGGTCAGGGGTCATGAAGATGGTCAGGGGTCATGAAGACGGTCAGGGGTCATGAAGACGGTCAGGGGTCATGAAGACGGTCAGGGGTCATGAAGACGGTCAGGGGTCATGAAGACGGTCAAGGGTCATGAAGACGGTCAGGGGTCATGAAGACGGTCAGGGGTCATGAAGACGGTCAGGGGTCATGAAGACGGTCAGGGGTCATGAAGATGGTCAGGGGTCATGAAGACGGTCAGGGGTCATGAAGACGGTCAGGGGTCTTGAAGACGGTCAGTGGTCATGAAGACGGTCAGGGGTCATGAAGACGGTCAGGGGTCATGAAGACGGTCAGTGGTCTTGAAGACGGTGAGGGGTCATAAAGACGGTGAGGGGTCATGAAGATGGTCAGGGGTCATGAAGACGGTCAGGTGTCATGAAGACGGTCAGTGGTCTTGAAGACGGTGAGGGGTCACAAAGACGGTGAGGGGTCATGAAGATGGTCAGGGGTCATAAAGATGGTCAGGGGTCATGAAGATGGTCAGGGATCATGAAGACGGTCAGGGGTCATGAAGACGGTCAGGGGTCTTGAAGACGGCCAGGGGTCATGAAGACGGTCAAGGGTCATGAAGACGGTCAGGGGTTATGAAGACGGTCAGGGGTCATGAAGACGGTCAGGGGTCATGAAGATGGTCAGGAGTCATGAAGATGGTCAGGGGTCTTGAAGACGGTCAGGGGTCATGAAGACGGTCAGGGGTCTTTTAGACGGTCAGGGGTCTTGAAGACGGTCAGGGGTCATGAAGACGGACAGGGGTCATGAAGACGGTCAGGGGTCTTGAGGACGGTCAGGGGTCATGAAGACGGTCAGGGGTCATGAAGACGTTCAGGGGTCATAAAGACAGTCAGGGGTCTTGAAGACGGTCAGGGGTCTTGAAGACGGTCAGTGGTCTTGAAGACAGTCAGGGGTCATGAAGACGGTCAGGGGTCATGAAGACAGCCAGGGGTGATGAAGACGGTCAGGATTCATGAAGACGGTCATGGGACATGAAGACAGTCAGGGGTTATGAAGACGGTCAGGGGTCATGAAGACGGTCAGGGGTCATGAAGACGGTCAGGGGTCATGAAGACGGTCAGGGGTCATAAAGACGGTCAGGGTTCATGAAGACGATCAGGGGTCATGAAGAGGGTCAGGGGTCATGAAGACAGTCAGTGGTCATGAAGACGGTCAGTGGTCACGAAGACGGTCAGGGGTCATGAAGACGGTCAGGGGTCATGAAGATGGTCAGGGGTCATGAAGACCGTCAGGGATCATGAAGACGGTCTGGGGTCATGAAGACGGTCAGGGGTCATGAAGACGGTCAGGGGTCATGAAGACGGTCAGGGGTCATGAAGACGGTCAGGGGTCTTAAAGACGGTTAGGGGTCTTTTAGACGGTCAGGGGTCTTGAAGACGGTCAGGGGTCATGAAGACGGTCAGGGGTCATATAAGACGGTCAGGGGTCTTGAGGACGGTCAGGGTTCATGAAGACGGTCAGGGGTCATGAAGA
>NW_027201260.1:0-12293 GCF_038502225.1 Cherax quadricarinatus
GGGGAGGATCTTTCCTTGGGCCTGGGTAGCTGGGTAGCTTTTCTGGGTTCTGGGGAGCTTATTTGGCACCTGGGGAGCTTTTCTGGGGCCTGCGGAGCTTTTCCGGTGCCTGGAGAGCTTTTCTGGGGCCTTGGGAGCTTATTTGACGCCTGGGAGCTTTTCTGGGTCCTGGGGAGCTTTTCTGGGGACTGGGGAGGTTTTCTTGGATCTGGGAAGCTTTTTTGCGGCCTGGGAGCTTATTTGCGGGCCTGGGAAACTTTTCTGGGGCGTGGGGTACTTTTCCTGGGCCTGGGAAGCTTTTCTGGGGCCTGGGGAGCTTTCTTGGGTCCAGGGGACCTTTTCAGGAGCCTTTGGAGCTTTTCTGGTTCCTGTGGAGTTTTTCTGGGGTCTGCAGAGCTTTTCTAGTGCATGTGGAGCTTTTCTTGGATCTGGAAAGCTTTTCTGCAATCTGGAAGCTTATTTGGATCCTACAAAGCTTTTCTGAGGCGTGGGGAGCTTTTCTGGGGCCTGGGAAGCTTTTCTGAGTCCTGTGGAACTTTTCTGGGCCTGGGGAGCTTATTTATGGCCTGGAGTGCTTTTTATGGGACCTAGGGAGCTTTACTGGGGCCTTGCTAGCTTATTTGGGGGGCCTGAGAGCTCTGAAGCCTGTGGAGCTCTTCTGGGGCCTGCGGAGCTTTAGTGGGGCCTATGGGCATATTTAAGGCCTGGGGAGCTTTTCTGGGGCCTGGGGAGCCTTTTCAGTGCCTGGGGAGCTTTTCTGCGGCCTGGGAGCTTTTCTGCGGCCTGGGGAACTTTTCTGTGGCCTGGGGAGCATACTTGGCGCCTGTGAAACTTTTCTGGGTCCTGGGGAGTTTTTTTTAGGGCCTGGGGAGCTTTTCTTCGGGCCTGGAAGCTTATTTCGGACCTGGTTAGCTTTTCTCGGGCCTTGGGAGCTTTTCTAGGACATGGGGAGCTTTTCTCGGGCCTTGGGAGCTTTTCTAGGACCTGGTTAGCTTTTCTCGGGCCTTGGGAGCTTTTCTGGGGCATGGGGAGCTTATTTGGGGAATGGGGAGCTTTTCTGGGGCCTAGAGAGCTTTTCTGGGGCCTAGGAAGCTTTTCTGGAGTCTCGAGAGCTTATTTGGGGCCTGGAAAGCTTTTCTGAGGCCTGGGGAGCTTTCATGGGCCCTGGCCAGCTTTTCTGCGGCCTGGGAAGTTTTCTAGGGTCTGGGAGCTTATTTGGCACCTGGGGAGCTTTTCTGGGGCCTTTGGAGCTTTTCTGGGGCCTGGGGTGGTTTTCTGGGTAATCAGGAGCTTTTCTAGGGTCCGGGAGTTTATTTGGGGGCCAGCGGAACTTTCCAGATGCTTTTGGAGCTTTTCTAGTGCCTGAGGAGCTTTTCTGGGGCCTGCTGAGCTTTTCAGAGGCTTGGAAGCTTACTTGGAGGCCTGGGAAGCTTTTCTTGGGACTAGGGAGATTTTCTAGGGCCTAGCGACCTTTTCCGGGGACTGGGGAGTTTATTTGGGTTTGAAAAGCTTTTCTGGTGCCTGAGGATCTTTTGTAGGGCCTGGGGAGCTTTTCAGGGGCCTGGGGAGCTTTTCTGGGGCGTCGCGAGCTTTTATGGAACCTGGGGAGCTTTTCTGAGGCCTGGGGATCTTTTATGGGGCCTAGGGAGCTTTTCTGGAGCTTGGGGAGCTTTTCTCGTGAATGGGGAGCTTTTGTGGGGCGTGGGGAGCTTTTCTGGGGTCTTGGTAGCTTACTTACGGTCTGACGAGCTTTTCTGGGACGTGTGGAGCTTTTCTTTGGCTGTGGAGATTTTCTGGGTAATTAGGAGCTTTTTTCGGGCACGGGGAGTTTATTTGGGGCCAGGGGAGCTTTTCAGAAGCCTGTGGAGCTCTTATGGGGCCTGCAGAGCTTTTCTGGGGCCTATGAGCTTATTTAGGGCCTGGGGAGCTTTTCTGGGGCCTGAGGAACGTTTCTGTGGCCTGGGGAGCTTTTTAGGGGCCTGAGGAGCTTTTTTGTGGACTGGGGAGCTTTTCTTCGGGCCTGGAAGCTTATTTCGGACCTGGTTAGCTTTTCTCGGGCCTTGGGAGCTTTTCTAGGGCATGGGGAGCTTTTCACGAGCCTGTGGAGCATTTCTGGGTTCTGGAAAGTTTTTCTGTGGCCTTGGGAGCTTATTTGGGGCCTGGGAAGGTTCTTTGGGGCCTTGGGAGCTTTCTGGGGCATGTGGAGCTTATTTGGGAAATGGGGAGCTTTTTTGCGGCCTAGGGAGCTTTTCTGGGGCCTAGGACGCTTTTCTGGAGTCTGCGGAGCTTATTTAGGGCCTGAGTAGCTTTTCTGGGTCCTAGGAGCTTATTTGGGACCTGGGGAGGTTGTTTGGGGCATAGGAAGCTTTTATGGGGCCTGCTAGCTTATTTGGGGCCTGTGGAGTTTTCTTGGGCCTGGGGAGCTTTTCTGGGACCTAGGGAGCTTATTTGGCACATAGGGAGCTTTTCTGGGAACTGTGGAGCTTTTCCTGGGAATGGAGAGCTTTTCTGGGTAATCAGGAGCTTTCCTGGGGCCTGGGGACTTTATTTGGAAGCCAGCGGAGCTTTTCAGGTGCCTGGGAGCTTATTTGGGGCATGTGGAGCTTTTCTTGGGCCTGGGGAGCTTTTTTAGGGCCTGCGGAGCTTTTGTGGGGCCTATGGAGCTTATTTGGGATTGGGGAGCTTTTCTGGGGCCAGAGGAGCTTATTCGGGGCCTGGGGAGCTTTTCTGGGTCATTGGGAGCTTTTCTGTGGCCTTGGGAGGTTACTTAGATCTGGGAAGCTTTTCTGCGGCCTGTGAGCTTTTTTGGGACCAAGGAAACTTTTCTGGGGCTTGGGGAACTTTTCTGGAGCCTGGAAAGCTTTTCTGGAGCCTGTGGAGCTTTTCTGGTTCCTGGAGAGCTTATTTGGGACCAGGGGAGTTTTTCAGGTGTCTTGAGAGCTTTTATTGGGCCTGTGGAGTTTTTCTGGTGTTTGCGAAGCTTTTCTGGGGCCCGGGAGCTTATTTTGGGACTGGGGAGCTTTTCTGGGGCCTGGTGAGCTTTTCTGGGGCCAGGGGAGCTTACTTGGTGTTTGGAAAGCTTTTCTGGGGCCTGATGAGCTTTTCTGGGGACTGGGAAGCTTATTTACAGCCTGGGGAGCTTTCTTGAGACCTGCGGAGCTTTTCTGGGGCCTGTAAAGATTATTTGGGACGTGGGGAACTTTTCTGGGACCTGGGGATCTTTCCTGGGGCCTGGGGAGCTTTACTGGGACCTGTGGAGCTTTTCTGGGGCATCGGAGCTTATTTGGAGTCTGTGGAGCTTTTCTAGGGCGTGGAGAGCTTTTTAGGGCACAGAGAGCTTTTCTGGTGCCTTGGAAGCTTTTCTTGGGCCTGGGAGCTTATTTGGGGCGTGGGTAGGTTTTCTAAGGCCTGTGTAGCTTATTTGGAGCTTGTGGAGCTTTTTTGGAGTCTCTGGAGTTTTATTAAACATGGGAAGCTTTTTCAGGGGCTGGGGAGCTTTTTTGGAGCCTGTGGAGCTTTCCTGGAGTCTCTGGAGCTTTTATGGAACCTGAGGAGCTTTTCTGTGCCTAGGGAGCTTTTCTGGGCTTGGGGAGCTTTTGGGGGTCTTGGGGAGCTTTACTCGGGCCTGGGGAGCTTATTTAGAGATTGGCGAGCTTTTCTGGGACCTGCGGAGCTTTTCTGGTGCAGGGGAGCTTATTTCGCGCCTGGGGAGCTTTTCTAAGGCCTGGCGAGCTTTTCTAGCGCCTAGGGAGCATTTCAGAGGCTTGGGAGCTTTTCTGGGACCTGGGAACCTTTTCTTGGGCATGGGAGCTTATTTGTGGCCTGGGGAGCTTTTCTGGGGCCTAGGGAGCATTTTTGGGGTCTGGGGAGCTTTACTGGGGGCTAGGGAACTTATTTGGGGCCTTGGGAGCTTTTGTGTGACCTGGGGAGCTTTTCTGAGCCTGTGGAGCTTTTCTATGGTCTCGGGAGCTTTTATTTAACGTAGGGAGCTTCTCTGGGGCCTGGGGAGATTTTCTGGCTTCTGGGGAGCTTTTTTAGGCCATGAGGAGCTTATTTAATGCCTGGCGAGCTTTCCTGGGATCTGCGGAGCTTTTGTGGGGCTGGGGAGCTTATTTGGGGCCTGGGGAGCTTTTCTGGAGCCTGGGGAGCTTATTTGAGGCCTGGGAGCTTTTCTGGTCCTGGAAAGCTTTTCTTGGGCCTGGGAGATTGTCTGGGGCTCTGGCGAGTTTTTCTGGGGCCTGGGGAGCTCTTCTGGGGCCTGGGGAGCTTTTCTGTAGCTTTGGAGCTTATTTGGGATGTTGGGAGCTTTCGTAGGGCCTTGGGAGCTTTTCTGGGGCTTGGGGAGCTTTTCTGGGGCATGGAGAGCTTTTCTGGGGCTTGGGGAGCTTTTCTAGGGCCTGGAGAGCTTTCCTCGGACCTTCGGAGCTCTTCTGGGTCCTGGGGAGCTTTTCTTGGGCCTGAGGAGCTTTTCTGGGGCCTGGCCAGCTTTTCTGGGGCTTGGGGAGCTTTTCTGGGGCTTGGGTAGCTTTTCTGGGCCTTGGGTAGCTTTTCAGGTGCCTTTGGAGATTTTTGGGGGCCTGAGGAGCTTTTCTGGGGCCTGCACAGCTTTTCTGGGACCTGGGAGGTTATTTGGGATCTGGGGAGCTTTTCTTGGGCCTCGGGAGTTATTTTTAGGGCATGGGGAGCTTTCCAGGGGCCTGGGGAGCTTTTCTGTCGCCTGTGGAGCATTTCTGGGGCCTTGGCAGCTTATTTGATGCCAAGGGCGCTTTTCAAGGGTCTTGGGAGCTTTTTTGGGACCTGTGGACTTTTTTTGGTGTCTGGGGAGCTTTTCTGGGGCCTGGGGAGCTTTTCTGGAGCTTGGTGAGCTTTTCTGGGGCCTTGGAAGCTTTTCTGGGGCCTGGGAGCTTTTCCGGGGCCTGGAAAGCTTATCTGGGGCCTGGGGAGCTTTTCTCGGACCTGGGGAGCTTTTCTGGGGCCTATGGAGCTTATTTGGGGCATAAGTAGCATTTCTGGAGAGTGGGGAGCTTTTCTGTGGCCTGGGGAGCTCTTTTGGGGCCTGGAGAGCTTTTCTGGGGCTGGGACCTTATTTGGGGCCTGGCGAGGTTTTCTGGGGCCTGGTGAGCTTTTCTGGGGCTTGGAGAGCGTTTCGTGGGCCTAGGGAGGTCATTTCGGGCCTTGCGAGCTTTTCTAGAGCCGTTGCTACTTAATTGGGGTTTGGGGAGCTTATTTGGAGCCTGTGGAGCTTTTCTGGAGTCTCTGGAGCTTTTATGGAATCTGGGGAGCTTTTCTGGAGCCTCGTGAGCTTATTTGGAATCTGTGCAGGTTTTCTGGAGTCTCTGGAGCTTTTTTTGGAACCAGGGGAGCTCTTCTAAGGCCTAGAGAGCTTTTCTGGGGCTTGGGGAGCTTTTTGATGCCTGAGGAGCTTTTCTGGGGCGTGGGAAGCTTATTTAGAACATGGTGAGCTTTTCTGGGACCTGCGGAGCTTTTCTGGGGCTGGGGAGCTTTTTTGTGGCCTGGGGAGCTTTTCTGGGGCCTGGCGAGCGTTTCTAGCGCCTGGGGAGCATTTCAGAAGCCTTGGAGCTTTTCTGGGGCATGGGGAGCTTTTCTGGGGCCTTGGGAGCTTTTGAAAGGCCTGGGGAGCATTTCTGGGGCGTGGGAAGCTTATTTGGAGTCTGCGCAGCTTTTCTGGAGTCTCTGGAGCTTTTTTTGGAACCAGGGGAGCTGTTCTAAGGCCTAGGGAGCTTTTCTGGGACTTGGTGAGCGTTTCTAGCGCCTGGGGAGCATTTCAGAAGCCTGGGACCTTTTCTGGGGTATGTGGAGCTTTTCTGGGGCCTTGGGAGCTTTTGAGGGGCCTGGGGAGCTTTCCTGAGGGCTTGAAGAGCTTATTTGGGGCCTGGGGAGCTTTTCTGGGGCCTGGGGAGATTTTCAGGGGTCTTGGGCGCTTATTTGGCACCTGGGAAGCTTTTCTGGTGCCTCGGAACTTTTCAGGGGTTAGGGGAGCTTTTCTGTGTCTTACGGAGCTTTTCCGGGGCCCTGGGAGCTTTCATTCTGCCTGGGGAGCTTTCATGGGGCCTGGGGAGCTTTTCTGTGTCTTACGGAGCTTTTCCGGGGCCCTGGGAGCTTTTCGTCGGCCTGGGGAGCTTTCATGGAGCCTGGGAAGCTTTTCTGTGTCTTACGGAGCTTTTCCGGGGCCCTGGGAGCTTTTCGTCGGCCTGGGGAGCTTTTCTGTGTCTTACGGAGCTTTTCCGGGGCCCTGGGAGCTTTTCTTCGTCCTGGGGAGCTTTTATGGGGCCTGGGGAGCTTTTATGGGCATGGGGAGTTTTTCTAGGCCCTGGGAAGCTTTTCTGGGACCTCTGGAGTTTTCTAGGCACTGTGGAGCTCATTTGTGGCCTGGGGAGCTTTTATGGGTCCTGAAGAGCTTTTCTTGGGCCTGGGGAGGTTTCCTTGGATCTGGGGGCTTAACTGGGAAACTGGGAAGCTTTTCTGGGGCCTGGGGAGCTTATTTGGGGCCAGGGAAGCTTTTCAGGTGAATTGGGAGCTATGTAGTTTTTCTGGGGTGTTCGGAGCTTTTCTGGGGCCTGGGAGCTTATTTGGTGCCTAGGGAGCTTTTCTCTGGCCTGGGGAACTTTTCTGAGGCCTATGGAGCTTTTCTGGGGCCTGCAAAGCTTCTTTCGGGCTTGGGGACCTTTTTTAGGGCTTGTGGAGCCTTCCTGGGGCCTCGGAAGCTTTTCTGGGACCTTGGGAGCTTATTTAGGGCGTGGGCAGCTTTTCTGGGGTCTGGAGAGCTTACATGGGGCCTGGGGAGCTATTCTGGGAACTGGGGAGCTTTTCTGGGTCCTGGGGAGTTTATTTGGGGCCAGGGAAGCTTTTCAGGTGCCTTGGGAGCTTTTATGGGGCCTGTGGAGCTTTTCTATGGCCTTGGGAGCTTTTCTGGGGCCTGGGAGCTGATTAGGGGCCTTGGGAGCTTTTCTGGGGCCTGCGAAGCTTATTTCGCGTCTTGAGAGCTTTTCCTTCGGGACCTTCGGAGCTCTTCAGTCCTGGGGCTTTTTCTTGGGGCCTGGGACAGCTTTTCTGGGGCCTGGGCAGCTTTTCTGGGGCTTGGGTAGCTTTTCAGGTGCCTTTGGAGCTTTTTTGGGGCCTGTGGAGCTTTTCTGGGGCCTGCACAGCTTTTCTGGGGCCTGGGAGGTTATTTGGGATCTGGGGAGCTTTTCTTGGGCCTCGGGAGTTTTTTTAGGGCATGGGGAGCTTTCCAGGGGCCTGGGGAGCTTTTCTGCGGCCTGGAAAGCTTTTCTGTCGCCTGTGGAGCATTTCTGGGGCCTTGGCAGCTTATTTGATGCCAAGGGAGCTTTTCAAGGGTCTTGGGAGCTTTTCTGGGGCCTGTGGATTTTTTTGGTGTCTGGGGAGCTTTTCTGGGGCCCGGGGAGCTTTTCTGGGGCCCGGGGAGCTTTTCTGGGGCCTAGGAAGCTTTTCTGGGGCATAACTAGCATTTCTGGAGCGTGGGGAGCTTTTCTGTGGCCTGGGCAGCTCTTTTGGGGCCTGGAGAGCTTTTCTGGGGCTGGCACCTTATTTGGGGCCTGGGGAGGTTTTCTGGAGCCTGGTGAGCTTTTCTGGGGCTTGGGGAGCGTTTCTTGGGCCTAGGGAGGTTATTTCGGGCCTTGCGAGCTTTTCTAGGGCCGTTGCTACTTAATTGGGGTTAGGGGAGCTTTTCTAGAGCCTGGGAGCTTTTCTAGAGTTTGGGAAGCTTTTCTGAGGCCTGGGAGGTTATTTGGGGCCTGGGGAGCTTATTTGGAGCCTGTGGAGCTTTCCTGGAGTCTCTGGAGCTTTTATGGAATCTGGGGAGCTTTTCTGGGGCCTGGTGAGCTTATTTGGAGCCTGTGCAGCTTTTCTGGAGTCTCTGGAGCTTTTTTGGAACCTGGGGAGCTTTTCAGAGGCCAAGGGAGCTTTTCTGGCGCTTGGGGAGCTTTTTGATGCATGGGGAGCTTTTCTGTGGCGTGGGGAGCGGCCTGGGGAGCTCTTTTGAGGCCTGGGGAGCTTTTCTGGGGCCTGGGGAGATTTTCTAGGGCAAGGGGAGCTTTTCAGGCGCTTGGAGAGCTTTCCTGAGGCCTGAGGAGCTTTTCTGGGGTCTGGGAGCTCATTTGGCAGCTGGAGAGCTTTTCTGGGGCCTGGAGAGCTTTTCTGAGGCCTGGGAGCTTATTTGCGGCCAAGGAAACTTTTCTGGGGCGTGGGGAGCTTTTCTGGGTCCTGGAAAGTTTTTCTGGGGCCTGGGGAGCTTATTTGATGCCAGGGGAGCTCTTCAGGTGTCTTGGGAGCTTTTCTGGGGCCTGTGGAGTTTTTCTGGTGTCTGCGGAGCTTTTCTGGGGCGTAGGAGCTTATTTGGGGTTTGGGGAGCTTTTCTGGGGCCTGGGGAGCTTTTCTGGAGCCTGGTGAGCTTTTTTGGGGCCTTGGGAGCTTTTGGGGGGCCTGAGGAGTTTACTTGAGGCCTGCGGAGCTTTTCTAAGGCTTGGGGAGGTTTTCTGGGGCCTGGGGACCTTTTCTGGGGTCTGGGGAGCTTATTTACGGTCTGGGGAGCTTTTCTGAGACCCTGGGAGCTTTTCTGGGGCCTGGAAAGCTTATTTGGGTTCTGGGGAGCTTTTCTGGGACCTGGGGAGCTTTCCTGGGGCCTGGAGAGCTTATTTGGGGCATAGGTAGCTTTTCTGGAGCCTGGGGAGCTCTTTTAAGGCCTGGGGAGCTTTTCTGGGGCCTGGGAAGCTTATTTGGGGCCTTGGGAGCTTTTCTGGGTCCTCAGGAGCTTTCTGTGGGGCCTGGGAAACTTTTATGAAACCTGTGGTAGCTTTTCTGGGGGCTTGGGAGATTTTCTAGGTCCTGGGGAGCTTATTTAGTGCCTGGCGAGCTTTTCTGAGACCTGCGGAGCTTTTCTGGGGCTGGGCAGCTTATTTGGGGCCTAGGGAGCTTTTATGGGGCCTTTCGAGCTTTTCTATTGCCTGGGGAGCTTTTCAGGGGTTGGGGAGCTTATTTGGAGTCTGTGGAGCTTTTCTAGAGTCTCTGGAGCTTTTATGGAACCTGGGGAGCTATTCTGGGGCCTAGGGAGCTTTTCTGGGGCCTGGGGAGCTTTTCTATGTCCTCAGGAGCTTTTCTGAGATTTGGAGAGCTTTTCTGCATCCTGGGGAGCTTATTTGGGGCCTGGGGAGCTTATTTGGGGCCTTCTGAACTTTTCTGGGGCGTGGGGAGCTTTTCTGGGGACTGGGCAGCGTTTCTGGGGCCTGGGGAGCTTTAGACCAATAGCTCTTACGTCCCACATCATAAAAATCTTTGAAAGAGTGCTAAGAAGCAGGATTGCAAATCACCTGGATTCCCAAAATCTGCACAATCCAAGGCAACATGGGTTCAGGGCAGGTCGCTCCTGCCTCTCACAACTACTGGATCACTATGATATGGCCTTGGATGCACTGGAAGAAAATCAGAATGCAGATGTAATATACACAGACTTTGCAAAAGCATTTAACAAATGCGATCGTGGCGTAATAGCCCATAAAATACGTGCTAAAGGAATAACTGGGAAAGTGGGGAGATGGATCTTCAACTTCCTAACAAATCGAACACAAAGAGTAGTGGTCAACAGAGTTAAATCGGAGGTTGGAGGTAGGAAGAGGAGCAAAGAGGTAGGGAGAGTTGCAGTGAGGCAGGAAGAGTATCAGGCAGGCAGGGAGAGTTATAGGGAAGCAGGGAGAGTAGTAAGGCAGGGGGAGAGAGTAGCAGGGAAGGAGGAAGAGGAGCAGGGAAGCAGAGAGACTTGCAGGGAGGCAGGGAGTGTAGCAGGCAGGTAGGGAGAGTTGTAGGGAAGCAGGGAGAGTAGTAAGACAGGGGGAGAGAGTAGCAGGGAGGCAGGAAGAGAAGCAGGGAGGCAGGGAGAGTTGCAGGGAGACAAGGAGAGTTGCAGGGAGGCAGAGAGAGTTGCAAAGAGGCAGGAAGAGGAGCAGGGAGGCAGGGAGAGTTGCAGGGAGGCAGGAAGAGTAGGAAGGAGGCAGGGAGAGTTGCAGGGAGAGTAGGAGGGATGCAGATAGAGTTGCAGGGAGGCAGAGAGAGTTGCAAAGAGGCAGGAAGAAGAGCAGGGAGGCAGGGAGAGTTGCAGGGAGACAGGGAGAGTAGGAGGGAGGCAGGGAGAGTTGCAGGGAGACAGGGAGAGTAGGAGGGAGGCAGGGAGAGTTGCATGGAGAGTAGCAGGGAGGCAGGGAGAGTAGCAGAGAGGCACGGAGAGTTGCAGGGAGGAAGAGAGGGTAGCAGAGAGGCAGTAAGAATTGCAGGGAGGTTGGGAGAGTTGCAGGGAGGCTGGCAGAGTTGCAAGAAGGCAGGGAGGATAGGAGGGAAGCAAGGAGAGTTGCAATGAGGCAAGGAGAGTGGAAGGGAGGCAGGGAGAGTTGCAGGGAGGCAGGGAGAGTTGCAGGGAGGCAGGGAGAGTTGCAGGGAGGCAGGGAGAGTAGCAGGGAGGCAGGGAGAGTTGCATGGAGGTCGGGAGAGTTGCAGGGAGGCAGGGAGAGGAGCAGGGAGAGTTGCAGGGAGGCAGAGAGAGTACGAGGGAGGCAGGGAGAGTTGCATGGAGGGAGGCAGAGAGAGTTGCAGGGAGAGTAGGAGGGAGGCAGGGAGAGTTGCAAGGAGAGTACGAGGGAGGTAGGGAGAGTTGCATGGAGGCAAGAAGAGGAGCAGAGAGGCAGGGACAGTAGCAGGGAGGCAGGGAGAGTTACAGGGAGGCAGAGAGAGTACGACGGAGGTAGGGAGAGTTGCAGGGAGGCAGGAAGAAGAGCAGAAAGGCAGGGAGAGGAGCAGGGAGGAAGAGAGGGTAGCAGAGAGGCAGTAAGAATTGCAGGGAGGTTGGGAGAGTCGCAGGGAGGCACGGAGAGTTGCAGGGAGGCAAAGAGAGTAGGCGGGAGGCAGGGAGAGTTGCAGGGAGGCAGGGAGAGTACGAGGGAGGTAGGTAGCAGGGAGGCAGGAAGAGGAGCAGAGAGGAAGAGAGGGTAGCAGAGAGGCAGTAAAAATTGCAGGAATGTTGCGAGAGTTGCAGGGAGGCAAAGAGAGTTGCAAGGAGGCAGAGAGAGTTGCAAGGAGGAAGAGAGGATAGGAGGGAAGCAGGGAGAGTTGCAGGGAGGCAGGAAGAGTAGCAGGGAGGTAGGGAGAGTACCAGAGAGGCAAGAAAAAGAGCAGGGAGGCAGGGAGAGTAGCAGGGGGCAGGGAAATTTGCAGGGAGGCAGGGAGAGTTGCAGTGAGGGAGGGAGAGTAGTAGGAAGGAAGAGTAGAAGAGAGGCAGGAAAAGGAGCATAGAGGCAATGAGAGTTGCATGGAGGCAGAAAGAGTTGCAGGAAGGCAGGGAGAGTAGCAGGGAGGCAGGGAGAGTAGCAAGGAAGCAGAGAGAGTTGCAGGGAGGCTGCGAGAGTAGCAGTGAGGCAGGGACTTTAGCAGGGATGCTGCGAGAGTAGCAGGGAGGCAGGGACAGTAGCAAGGAGGCAGGGACAGTAGTAGGGAGGCAGGGACTTTAGCAGGGAGGCTGCGAGAGTAGCAGGGAGGCAGGGACAGTAGCAAGGAGGCAGGGACAGTAGCAAGGAGGCTGCAAGAATAGCAGGGAAGCAGATACAGTAGCAGGGAGGCTGCGAGAGTAGCAGGGAGAGTAGCAGGGAGGCAGGAAGAGGAGCAAGGAGGCAGGGACAGTAGCAGAGAGGCTGCGAGAGTAGCAGGAAGGCAGGAAGAGCAGCAAGGAGGCAGGGACAGTAGCAGGGAGGCTGCGAGAGTAGCAGTGAGGCAGGGAGAGTAGCAGGGAGGCAGGGACAGTAGCAGGGATGCAGGGACAGTAACAGGGAGGCAGGGACAGTAACAGGGAGGCTGCGAGAGTAGCAGGGAGGCAGGGACAGTATTAGGGAGGCAGGGACTTTAGCAGAAAGGCTGCAAGAGTAGCAGGGAAGCAGATACAGTAGCAGGGAGGCAGGGAGAGTTGCAGGGAGGCAGGAAGAGTAGGAGGGAGGCAGGGAGAGTTGCAGGGAGACAGGGAGAGTAGGAGAGAGGCAGGGAGAGTTGCAGGGAGGCAGAGAGAGTTGCAAAGAGGCAGGAAGAAGAGCAGGGAGGCAGGGAGAGTTGCAGGGAGGCAGGGAGGCAGGGAGAGTAGCAGAGAGGCACGGAGAGTTGCAGGGAGAAAGAGAGGGTAGCAGAGAGGCAGTAAGAATTGCAGGGAGGTTGGGAGAGTTGCAGGGAGGCAAAGAGAGTTGCAGGGAGGCTGGCTGAGTTGCAAGAAGGCAGGGAGGATAGGAGGG
>NW_027201261.1:0-12285 GCF_038502225.1 Cherax quadricarinatus
AATAAATGGTATAAAATACCGACACAATGGAAATATAAACACATATGCAGTTTAATGTGATCCTTTATTGACAACGTTTCACCCACACAGTGGGCTTTTTCAAGTCACACACGGATCTACCTGGGGTTTGAAGGTACGAGAGTATTTATAGTCAGGTTCAGAATGTTGAGGTCAGGTGGAGAATGCTGCATCTGATGATCTACCGGGTGGGGTTATAGAGTCTTGGGTAGCTTGGCAGGGGTATTGGACAAGTTGTGAGTAGACCTTCTGCAGTGTTCTATGTTCTTATGTGGGATAGCGATGAAGAAGTTTCTTGGCGAGTGGTTCAGCTATGTTATAGAAGCCATTGTTCTGGTTGAAATTGTTGGTTATAGAGATAAGCGATGATTCCAGGATTCTTCTGTATTGAGTGTTGTCTTCTGTGGCTATAAGTCTTGAGTTTCTGTAGTTAATTAAATGGTTGTGTGAATTGCGATGTTGTACACAGGCATTCCTTGTATCGTCAGTCCTGCTTGCATATTGGTGTTCTGAAATACGTGTTTGGAGGTCTCTTGATGTTTCGCCCACATATAATTTGTTGCAGTCATTACAAGGGATTATGTATACCCCTGCAGAGGATGGAAGCTTGTCCTGTCTACTACTGGTGATGTCCTTGATGGTCGTGGTTGTGGAGGTAGATACTTGGAATGATGTTTTGGCAAAGATGTTGGAAACATGTTTGGCAATGGAGTTGGTGGGGAGGACTATGTATCTCTTCTCGGCAGTGTCTTCTCTGGGTGTGTTGAAGATGTTTAATGCCCGCCGTCTGCAGTCTCTGATGAAGTGACGAGGATAGTGGAGTTTAGAAAATACTTGTTCAATTATAGTGCATTCTTCCTCAAGGAACTCATTGCTGCAGATTCTGAGTGCACGCAGGAAGAAGCCTATAATTACACCACGTTTGGTTTTGGTGTCGTGGTGAGAGTAGAAGTGGAGAAGATCGTTTTGGTTGGTGGGTTTTCGATAGACTTTAAAACGAAGTTCATGGTCAGCTTTGCAGAGCAGAACATCAAGGAAAGGAAGAGTGTTGTCGACTTCTTCTTCAAGTGTGAACTGGATTGAAGGCTCGACCTGGTTGAGCTTGTCTTGGAGAGCTTGAACGTTGAAGCGTTTAGGAGTTATGAGGAGAATGTCGTCAACATAACGGAGCCAGGTGACAGACGAAGGAATAATGGTGGAGAAACGTTCGGCTTCTAGATGTTCCATGTATAAGTTCGCCAGGACTGCACTGAGTGGCGAACCCATGGGTAGTCCAAAAGTCTGCTGAAAGAGGTGATTTTCGAAAGAGAAACACGTAAAGCCAACACATAGTTCAACAAGGTCGATGAAATCGCTGGCTGGAATGGGAAGATCAAGTGAATCGTCAATTTTCCTGCGCAAGAGATCGATGGCTTGTGTAGTAGGTACTTTGGTGAATAGGGAAGTCACGTCAAGGCTGGAAAGTTTCTTGTTCCTGATGTTGATGTTGCGAATGCGATTGAGAAGATCACCCGAGTGTTTGAGATGTGCTGGACTGATAGTGCCCAAGAGTTTGGAGAGGTGTTTTGCGAGAATTCCTGAGAGTTGGTGGGGAGCACTGCCTATTCCCGAAGATATGGGCCTCAATGGGATACCAGGCTTGTGAGTTTTTGGTAGGCCGTACATTCTGGCAGGTCTGGGGTTGCTGGGTATGGTGTGCAGAAGTTTCTTCCCTTGTTCTGAGCCCCTCAGAATGCGGCGAGTCCTTTGAAGAAAAGTTTTAGTAAGGTTGTCCACTTGGTTAGTTGTGAGAGGTTTGTAGGTATCTGGGTCATTAAGTAGATTGAGCATTTTGTTCCTGTAATCGTCAGCACTATGGTCGTGTCTTCTGCTAAACCTTTAAGTGCATTGATGTAACGTCGAGGTATGAGTTCGAGCTGTAATTGAACAAATTTTCTAAACTCCACTATCCTCGTCACTTCATCAGAGACTGCAGACGGCGGGCATTAAACATCTTCAACACACCCAGAGAAGACACTGCCGAGAAGAGATACATAGTCCTCCCCACCAACTCCATTGCCAAACATGTTTCCAACATCTTTGCCAAAACATCATTCCAAGTATCTACCTCCACAACCACGACCAT
Source organism: Cherax quadricarinatus (assembly GCF_038502225.1). Lineage (NCBI taxonomy): Eukaryota > Metazoa > Arthropoda > Malacostraca > Decapoda > Parastacidae > Cherax > Cherax quadricarinatus. Next base: position 2,144 of record NW_027201261.1, read on the forward strand.
CAAGGACATCACCAGTAGTAGACAGGACAAGCTTCCATCCTCTGCAGGGGTATACATAATCCCTTGTAATGACTGCAACAAATTATATGTGGGCGAAACATCAAGAGACCTCCAAACACGTATTTCAGAACACCAATATGCAAGCAGGACTGACGATACAAGGAATGCCTGTGTACAACATCGCAATTCACACAACCATTTAATTAACTACAGAAACTCAAGACTTATCGCCACAGAAGACAACACTCAATACAGAAGAATCCTGGAATCATCGCTTATCTCTATAACCAACAATTTCAACCAGAACAATGGCTTCTATAACATAGCTGAACCACTCGCCAAGAAACTTCTTCATCGCTATCCCACATAAGAACATAGAACACTGCAGAAGGTCTCTCACAACTTGTCCAATACCCCTGCCAAGCTACCCAAGACTCTATAACCCCACCCGGTAGATCATCAGATGCAGCATTCTCCACCTGACCTCAACATTCTGAACCTGACTATAAATACTCCCGTACCTTCCAACCCCAGGTAGATCTGTGTGTGACTTGAAAAAGCCCACTGTGTGGGTGAAACGTTGTCAATAAAGGATCACATTAAACTGCATTTGTGTTTATATTTCCAGCTGGTTGTTGTTGTATACTTAATACAGCTGGTTGTTGTTGTATACTTAACAGTACAGCTGGTTGTTGTTGAATACTTAATACAGCTGGTTGTTGTTGTATACTTAATACAGCTGGTTGTTGTTGTGTACTTAACAATACAGCTGGTTGTTGTCGTGTAGTCAACAATACAGCTGGTTGTTGTCGTGTAGTCAACAATACAGCTGGTTGTTGTCGTGTAGTCGAGAATACAGCTGGTTGTTGTCGTGTAGTCGACAATGCAGCTGGTTGTTGTCGTGTAGTCAGCAATACAGCTGGTTGTTGTCGTGTAGTCAACAATACAGCTGGTTGTTGTCGTGTAGTCAACAATACAGCTGGTTGTTGTCGTGTAGTCGACAATACAGCTGGTTGTTGTCGTGTAGTCGACAATACGGCTGGTTGTTGTCGTGTAGTCGATATTACAGCTGGTTGTTGTCGGGTATTCGACAATACAGCTGGTTGTTGTCGTGTAGTTAACAATACAGCTGGTTGTTGTCGGGTAGTCGACAATACAGCTGGTTGTTGTCGTGTAGTTAACAATACAGCTGGTTGTTGTCGTGTAGTCGACAATAAGGCTGGTTGTTGTAGTGTAGTCGACAATACAGCTGGTTGTTCTCGTGTAGTCGATATTACAGCTGGTTGTTGTCGTGTAGTCGACAATACAGCTGTTTGTTGTCGTGTAGTTAACAATACAGCTGGTTGTTGTCGTGTAGTCGACAATAAGGCTGGTTGTTGTAGTGTAGTCGACAATACAGCTGGTTGTTGTCGTGTAGTCGACAATACAGCTGGTTGTTGTCGTGTAGTCAACAATACAGCTGGTTGTTGTCGTGTAGTCGACAATACAGCTGGTTGTTTTCGTGTAGTCGATAATAGAGCTGGTTGTTGTCGTGTAGTCGACAATACAGCTGGTTGTTGTCGTGTAGTCGACAATACAGCTGGTTGTTGTCGTGTAGTCAACAATACAGCTGGTTGTTGTCGTGTAGTCGACAATACAGCTGGTTGTTGTAGTGTAGTCGATAATACAGCTGGTTGTTGTCGTGTAGTCAACAATACAGATGGTTGTTGTCGTGTAGTCGACAATACAGATGGTTGTTGTCGTGTAGTCGACAATACAGCTGGTTGTTGTCGTGTAGTCAACAGTACTGCTGGTTGTTGTCGTGTAGTCAACAATACAGCTGGTTGTTGTCGTGTAGTCAACAATACAGCTGGTTGTTGTCGTGAAGTCGACAATACAGCTGGTTGTTGTCGTGTAGTCAACAATACAGCTGGTTGTTGTCGTGTAGTCAACAATACAGCTGGTTGTTGTCGTGTAGTCAACAATACAGCTGGTTGTTGTCGTGTACTCAACAATACAGCTGGTTGTTGTCGTGTAGTCGACAATACAGCTGGTTGTTGTCGTGTAGTCAACAATACAGCTGGTTGTTGTCGTGTAGTCGACAATACAGCTGGTTGTTGTCGTGTAGTCGACAATGCAGCTGGTTGTATGGAAATATAAACACAAATGCAGTATAATGTGATCCTTTATTGACAACGTTTCACCCACACAGTGGGCTTTTTCAAGTCACACACGGATCTACCTGGGGTTGGAAGGTACGAGAGTATTTAGTAGTTCAGAATGTTGAGGTCAGGTGGAGAATGCTGCATCTGATGATCTACCGGGTGGGGTTATAGAGTCTTGGGTAGCTTGGCAGGGGTATTGGACAAGTTGTGAGTAGACCTTCTGCAGTGTTCTATGTTCTTATGTGGGATAGCGATGAAGAAGTTTCTTGGCGAGTGGTTCAGCTATGTTATAGAAGCCATTGTTCTGGTTGAAATTGTTGGTTATAGAGATAAGCGATGATTCCAGGATTCTTCTGTATTGAGTGTTGTCTTCTGTGGCTATAAGTCTTGAGTTTCTGTAGTTAATTAAATGGTTGTGTGAATTGCGATGTTGTACACAGGCATTCCTTGTATCGTCAGTCCTGCTTGCATATTGGTGTTCTGAAATACGTGTTTGGAGGTCTCTTGATGTTTCGCCCACATATAATTTGTTGCAGTCATTACAAGGGATTATGTATACCCCTGCAGAGGATGGAGGCTTGTCCTGTCTACTACTGGTGATGTCCTTGATGGTCGTGGTTGTGGAGGTAGATACTTGGAATGATGTTTTGGCAAAGATGTTGGAAACATGTTTGGCAATGGAGTTGTTGGGGAGGACTATGTATCTCTTCTCGGCAGTGTCTTCTCTGGGTGTGTTGAAGATGTTTAATGCCCGCCGTCTGCAGTCTCTGATGAAGTGACTAGGATAGTGGAGTTTGGAAAATACTTGTTCAATTACAAGGATTACAGGAACAAAATGCTCAATCTACTTAATGACCCAGATACCTACAAACCTCTCACAACTAACCAAGTGGACAACCTTACTAAAACTTTTCTTCAAAGGACTCGCCGCATTCTGAGGGGCTCAGAACAAGGGAAGAAACTTCTGCACACCATACCCAGCAACCCCAGACCTGCCAGAATGTACGGCCTGCCAAAGACTCACAAGCCTGGTATCCCACTGAGGCCCATATCCTCGGGAATAGGCAGTGCTCCCCACCAGCTCTCAGGAATTCTCGCAAAACACCTCTCTAAACTCTTGGGCACTATCAGTCCAGCACATCTCAAACACTCGGGTGATCTTCTCAATCGCATTCGCAACATCAACATCAGGAACAAGAAACTTTCCAGCCTTGACGTGACTTCCCTATTCACCAAAGTACCTACTACACAAGCCATCGATCTCTTGCGCAGGAAAATTGACGATTCACTTGATCTTCCCATTCCAGCCAGCGATTTCATCGACCTTGTTGAACTATGTGTTGGCTTTACGTGTTTCTCCTTCGAAAATCACCTCTTTCAGCAGACTTTTGGACTACCCATGGGTTCGCCACTCAGTGCAGTCCTGGCGAACCTATACATGGAACATCTAGAAGCCGAACGTTTCTCCACCATTATTCCTTCGTCTGTCACCTGGCTCCGTTATGTTGACGACATTCTCCTCATAACTCCTAAACGCTTCAACGTTCAAGCTCTCCAAGACAAGCTCAACCAGGTCGAGCCTTCAATCCAGTTCACACTTGAAGAAGAAGTCGACAACACTCTTCCTTTCCTTGATGTTCTGCTCTGCAAAGCTGACCACGAACTTCGTTTTAAAGTCTATCGAAAACCCACCAACCAAAACGATCTTCTCCACTTCTACTCTCACCACGACACCAAAACCAAACGTGGTGTAATTATAGGCTTCTTCCTACGTGCACTCAGAATCTGCAGCAATGAGTTCCTTGAGGAAGAATGCACTATAATTGAACAAGTATTTTCTAAACTCCACTATCCTCGTCACTTCATCAGAGACTGCAGACGGCGGGCATTAAACATCTTCAACACACCCAGAGAAGACACTGCCGAGAAGAGATACATAGTCCTCCCCAACAACTCCATTGCCAAACATGTTTCCAACATCTTTGCCAAAACATCATTCCAAGTATCTACCTCCACAACCACGACCATCAAGGACATCACCAGTAGTAGACAGGACAAGCCTCCATCCTCTGCAGGGGTATACATAATCCCTTGTAATGACTGCAACAAATTATATGTGGGCGAAACATCAAGAGACCTCCAAACACGTATTTCAGAACACCAATATGCAAGCAGGACTGACGATACAAGGAATGCCTGTGTACAACATCGCAATTCACACAACCATTTAATTAACTACAGAAACTCAAGACTTATAGCCACAGAAGACAACACTCAATACAGAAGAATCCTGGAATCATCGCTTATCTCTATAACCAACAATTTCAACCAGAACAATGGCTTCTATAACATAGCTGAACCACTCGCCAAGAAACTTCTTCATCGCTATCCCACATAAGAACATAGAACACTGCAGAAGGTCTACTCACAACTTGTCCAATACCCCTGCCAAGCTACCCAAGACTCTATAACCCCACCCGGTAGATCATCAGATGCAGCATTCTTCACCTGACCTCAACATTCTGACTATAAATACTCTCGTACCTTCCAACCCCAGGTAGATCCGTGTGTGACTTGAAAAAGCCCACTGTGTGGGTGAAACGTTGTCAATAAAGGATCACATTATATTGCATTTGTGTTTATATTTCCAATACAGCTGGTTGTTGTCGTGTAGTCAACAATACAGCTGGTTGTTGTCTTGTAGTCAACAATACAGCTGGTTGTTGTCGTGTAGTCGACAATACAGCTGGTTGTTGTCGTGTAGTCTACAATACAGCTGGTTGTTGTCGTGTAGTCAACAATACAGCTGGTTGTTGTCGTGTAGTCGATAATACAGCTGGTTGTTGTCGTGTAGTCGACAATACAGCTGGTTGTTGTCGTGTAGTCGACAATACAGCTGGTTGTTGTCGTGTAGTCAACAATACAGCTGGTTGTTGTCTTGTAGTCAACAATACAGCTGGTTGTTGTCGTGTAGTCGACAATACAGCTGGTTGTTGTCGTGTAGTCTACAATACAGCTGGTTGTTGTCGTGTAGTCGATAATACAGCTGGTTGTTGTCGTGTAGTCGACAATACAGCTGGTTGTTGTCGTGTAGTCGAAAATACAGCTGGTTGTTGTCGTGTAGTCAACAATACAGCTGGTTGTTGTCGTGTAGTGTACAATACAGCTGGTTGTTGTCGTGTAGTCAACAATACAGCTGGTTGTTGTCGTGTAGACAATACAGCTGGTTGTTGTCGTGTAGTCGACAATACAGCTGTTTGTTGTCGTGTAGTTAACAATACAGCTGGTTGTTGTCGTGTAGTCGACAATACAGCTGGTTGTTGTCGTGTAGTCAACAATACAGCTGGTTGTTGTCGTGTAGTCGACAATACAGCTGGTTGTTTTCGTGTAGCTGGTTGTTGTCGTGTAGTAACAATACAGCTGGTTGTTGTCGTGTAGTCGACAATACAGCTGGTTGTTGTCGTGTAGTCGACAATACAGCTGGTTGTTGTCGTGTAGTCAACAATACAGCTGGTTGTTGTCGTGTAGTCGACAATACAGCTGGTTGTTGTCGTGTAGTCGACAATACAGCTGGTTGTTGTCGTGTAGTCGACAATACAGCTGGTTGTTGTCGTGTAGTCAACAATACAGCTGGTTGTTGTCGTGTAGTCGACAATACAGCTGGTTGTTGTCGTGTAGTCGACAATACAGCTGGTTGTTGTCGTGTAGTCGACAATACAGCTGGTTGTTGTCGTGTAGTCGACAATACAGCTGGTTGTTGTCGTGTAGTCAACAATACAGCTGGTTGTTGTCGTGTAGTCGACAATACAGCTGGTTGTTGTCGTGTAGTCGACAATACAGCTGGTTGTTGTCGTGTAGTCAACAATACAGCTGGTTGTTGTCGTGTAGTCGACAATACAGCTGGTTGTTGTCGTGTAGTCGACAATACAGCTGGTTGTTGTCGTGTAGTCGACAATACAGCTGGTTGTTGTCGTGTAGTCGACAATACAGCTGGTTGTTGTCGTGTAGTCAACAATACAGCTGGTTGTTGTCGTGTAGTCGACAATACAGCTGGTTGTTGTCGTGTAGTCGACAATACAGCTGGTTGTTGTCGTGTAGTCAACAGTACTGCTGGTTGTTGTCGTGTAGTCAACAATACAGCTGGTTGTTGTCGTGTAGTCGACAATACAGCTGGTTGTTGTCGTGTAGTCGACAATACAGCTGGTTGTTGTCGTGTAGTCAACAATACAGCTGGTTGTTGTCGTGTAGTCAACAATACAGCTGGTTGTTGTCGTGTAGTCAACAATACAGCTGGTTGTTGTCGTGTAGTCGACAATACAGCTGGTTGTTGTCGTGTAGTCGACAATACAGCTGGTTGTTGTCGTGTAGTCGTCAATACAGCTGGTTGTTGTCGTGTAGTCGTACAGCTGGTTTGTCGTGTAGTGACAATACAGCTGGTTGTTGTCGTGTAGTTAACAATACAGCTGGTTGTTGTCGGGTAGTCGACAATACAGCTGGTTGTTGTCGTGTAGTCAACAATACAGCTGGTTGTTGTCGTGTAGTCGACAATACAGCTGGTTGTTGTCGTGTAGTCGACAATACAGCTGGTTGTTGTCGTGTAGTCAACAATACATCTGGTTGTTGTCGTGTAGTCAACAATACAGCTGGTTGTTGTCGTGTAGTCGACAATACAGCTGGTTGTTGTCGTGTAGTCGACAATACAGCTGGTTGTTGTCGTGTAGTTAACAATACAGCTGGTTGTTGTCGTGTAGTCGACAATACAGCTGGTTGTTGTCGTGTAGTCGACAATACAGCTGGTTGTTGTCGTGTTGTCAACAATACAGCTGGTTGTTGTCGTGTAGTCAACAATACAGCTGGTTGTTGTCGTGTAGTCGACAACACAGCTGGTTGTTGTCGTGTAGTCGACAATACAGCTGGTTGTTGTTGTGTAGTCAACAATACAGCTGGTTGTTGTCGTGTAGTCGACAATACAGCTGGTTGTTGTCGTGTAGTCGATAATACAGCTGGTTGTTGTCGTGTAGTCAAAAATACAGCTGGTTGTTGTCGTGTAGTCGACAATACAGCTGGTTGTTGTCGTGTAGTGTAGTCTACAATGCAGCTGGTTGTTGTCGTGTAGTCGACAATACAGCTGGTTGTTGTCGTGTAGTCGACAATACAGCTGGTTGTTGTCGTGTAGTCAACAATACAGCTGGTTGTTGTCGTGTAGTCAACAATACAGCTGGTTGTTGTCGTGTAGTCGACAATACAGCTGGTTGTTGTCGTGTAGTCAACAATACAGCTGGTTGTTGTCGTGTAGTCTACAATGCAGCTGGTTGTTGTCGTGTAGTCGACAATACAGCTGGCTGTTGTCGTGTAGTCAACAATACAACTGGTTGTTGTCGTGTAGTCTACAATGCAGCTGGTTGTTGTCGTGTAGTCTGGTTGTAGTCGTGTACAATACAGCTGGTTGTTGTCGTGTAGTATACAACACAGCTGGTTGCTGTCGTGAAGTCAACAATACAGCTGGTTGTTGTCGTGTAGTCAACAATTCAGCTGGTTGTTGTCGTGTAGTACAGCTGGTTGTTGTCGTGTAGTCGACAATACAGCTGGTTGTTGTCGTGTAGTCAACAATACAGCTGGTTGTTGTCGTGTAGTCAACAATACAGCTGGTTGTTGTCGTGTAGTCAACAAACAATACAGCTGGTTGTTGTCGTGTAGTCAACAATACAGCTGGTTGTTGTCGTGTAGTCAGCTGGTTGTTGTCGTGTACAATACAGCTGGTTGTTGTCGTGTAGTCAACAATACAGCTGGTTGTTGTCGTGTAGTCAACAATACAGCTGGTTGTTGTCGTGTAGTCGACAATACAGCTGGTTGTTGTCGTGTAGTCGACAATACAGCTGGTTCTTGTCGTGTAGTCGACAATACAGCTGGTTGTTGTCGTGTAGTCGACAATACAGCTGGTTGTTGTCGTGTAGTCAGCTGGTTGTTGTCGTGTACAATACAGCTGGTTGTTGTCGTGTAGTCATACAATACAGCTGGTTGTTGTCGTGTAGTCGACAATACAGCTGGTTGTTGTCGTGTAGTCAACAATACAGCTGGTTGTTGTCGTGTAGTAGTCGTGTAGTCAACAATACAGCTGGTTGTTGTCGTGTAGTCAACAATACAGCTGGTTGTTGTCGTGTAGTCGACAATACAGCTTGTTGTCGTGTAGTCGATAATAGAGCTGGTTGTTGTCGTGTAGTCGACAATACAGCTGGTTGTTGTCGTGTAGTCGACAATACAGCTGGTTGTTGTCGTGTAGTCAACAATACAGCTGGTTGTTGTCGTGTAGTCAACAATACAGCTGGTTGTTGTCGTGTAGTCAACAATACAGCTGGTTGTTGTCGTGTAGTCAACAATACAGCTGGTTGTTGTCGTGTAGTCAACAATACAGCTGGTTGTTGTCGTGTAGTCAACAATACAGCTGGTTGTTGTCGTGTAGTCAACAATACAGCTGGTTGTTGTCGTGTAGTCAACAATACAGCTGGTTGTTGTCGTGTAGTCGACAATACAGCTGGTTGTTGTCGTGTAGTCAACAATACAGCTGGTTGTTGTCGTGTAGTCGACAATACAGCTGGTTGTTGTCGTGTAGTCGACAATACAGCTGGTTGTTGTCGTGTAGTCAACAATACAGCTGGTTGTTGTCGTGTAGTCAACAATACAGCTGGTTGTTGTCGTGTAGTCAACAATACAGCTGGTTGTTGTCGTGTAGTCAACAATACAGCTGGTTGTTGTCGTGTAGTCGACAATACAGCTGGTTGTTGTCGTGTAGTCAACAATACAGCTGGTTGTTGTCGTGTAGTCAACAATACAGCTGGTTGTTGTCGTGTAGTCAACAATACAGCTGGTTGTTGTCGTGTAGTCGACAATACAGCTGGTTGTTGTCGTGTAGTCAACAATACAGCTGGTTGTTGTCGTGTAGTCAACAATACAGCTGGTTGTTGTCGTGTAGTCAACAATACAGCTGGTTGTTGTCGTGTAGTCAACAATACAGCTGGTTGTTGTCGTGTAGTCGACAATACAGCTGGTTGTTGTCGTGTAGTCAACAATACAGCTGGTTGTTGTCGTGTAGTCAACAATACAGCTGGTTGTTGTCGTGTAGTCAACAATACAGCTGGTTGTTGTCGTGTAGTCAACAATACAGCTGGTTGTTGTCGTGTAGTCAACAATACAGCTGGTTGTTGTCGTGTAGTCGACAATACAGCTGGTTGTTGTCGTGTAGTCAACAATACAGCTGGTTGTTGTCGTGTAGTCAACAATACAGCTGGTTGTTGTCGTGTAGTCAACAATACAGCTGGTTGTTGTCGTGTAGTACAGCTGGTGTTGTCGTGTAGTCGACAATACAGCTGGTTGTTGTCGTGTAGTCGACAATACAGCTGGTTGTTGTCGTGTAGTCAACAATACAGCTGGTTGTTGTCGTGTAGTCGACAATACAGCTGGTTGTTGTCGTGTAGTCGACAATACAGCTGGTTGTTGTCGTGTAGTCAACAATACAGCTGGTTGTTGTCGTGTAGTCGACAATACAGCTGGTTGTTGTCGTGTAGTCAACAATACAGCTGGTTGTTGTCGTGTAGTCAACAATACAGCTGGTTGTTGTCGTGTAGTCAACAATACAGCTGGTTGTTGTCGTGTAGTCGACAATACAGCTGGTTGTTGTCGTGTAGTCGACAATACAGCTGGTTGTTGTCGTGTAGTCAACAATACAGCTGGTTGTTGTCGTGTAGTCAACAATACAGCTGGTTGTTGTCGTGTAGTCAACAATACAGCTGGTTGTTGTCGTGTAGTCAACAATACAGCTGGTTGTTGTCGTGTAGTCGACAATACAGCTGGTTGTTGTCGTGTAGTCGACAATACAGCTGGTTGTTGTCGTGTAGTCAACAATACAGCTGGTTGTTGTCGTGTAGTCAACAATACAGCTGGTTGTTGTCGTGTAGTCAACAATACAGCTGGTTGTTGTCGTGAAGTCGACAATACAGCTGG
>NW_027201262.1:0-12273 GCF_038502225.1 Cherax quadricarinatus
GTCCAGGCACTCGCTCCTCTGACTAGCCTCTCAGTGGTCCAGGAGCTCCCTACTCTCAATAGCCTGTCATTGGTCCAGACGCTCGCTACTCTGACTAGCCTCTAAGAGGTCCAGGCGCTCGCTCCTCTGACTATCCTCTCAGCGGTCCAGGCGCTCGCTACTCTGACTAGCCTCACAGTGGTCCAGGCGCTCGCTACTCTGACTTGCCTCTCAGTGGTCCAGGCACTCACTACTCTGACTAGCCTCTCAGTGGTCCACGCGCTCGCTCCTCTGACTAGCCTCTCAGTGGGCAAGGCGCACGCTACTCTGACTAGCCTCTCAGTGGTCAATGCGCTCGCTCCTCTGACTAGCCTCTCAGTGTTCCATGGGCTTGCTCCTCTGACTAGCCTCTCAGTGGAAAAGGCGCTCGCTCCTCTGACTGTCCTCTCAGTGGTCCAGGCGCTCGCTCCTCTGACTAGCCTCTCAGTGATCCAGGCGCTCGCTACTCTGACTAGCCTCTCAGTGGTCCAGGCGCTCACTACTCTGACTAGCCTCTCAGCGGTCCAGACGCTCACTACTCTGACTAGCCTCTCAGTTGTCCAGGCACTCGCTACTCTGACTATCCTCTCAGTGGTTCAGGCGCTCGCTACTCTGACTAGCCTCTCAGTGGTCCAGGCGCTCGCTACTCTGACTAGCCTCTCAGCGGTCCAGGCACTCGCTCCTCTGACTAGCCTCTCAGTGGTCCAGGAGCTCGATACTCTGAATAGCCTGTCATTGGTCCAGGCGCTCGCTTCTCTGACTAGCCTCTAAGCGGTCAAGGCGCTCGCTCCTCTAACTATCCTCTCAGCGGTCCAGGTGCTCGCTACTCTGACTAGCCTCACAGTGGTCCAGGCACTCACTACTCTGACTAGCCTCTCAGTGGTCCAGGCACTCGCTACTATGACTATCGTCCCAGTGGTCCAGGCACTCGCTGCTCTGACTAGCCTCTCAGTGGTCGAGGCTCTCACTACTCTGACTAGCCTCTCAGTGGTCCATGTGCTCGCTACTATGACTATCCTCCCAGTGGTCAAGGCACTCGCTGCTCTGACTAGCCTCTCAGTGGTCTAGGTGCTCGGTACTCTGACTAGCCTCTCAGTGGTCCAGATGCTCACACCTCTTCTGACTAGCCTCTAAGCGGTCCAGGCGCTCGCTCATCTGACTAGCCTCTCAGTGGTCGAGGCGCTCGCTCCTCTGGCAAGCCTCTCAGTGGTCCAGGCGCTAGTTACTCTGACTAGCCTCTCAGTGGTCCAGACGCTCGCTACTCTGACCAGACTCTTAGTGGTCTAGTCGCTCGCTACTCTGACTAGCCTCACAGTGGTCCAGGCGCTGACTACACTGACTAGCCTCTCAGTGGTCCAGGTGCTCGCTACTCTGACTAGCCTCTCAGTGGTCCAGGCGCCCGCTACTCTGACTAGCCTCTCAGTGGTCCAGGTGCTCGCTACTCTGACTAGCCTCTCAGTGGTCCAGGCGCTCGCTACTCTGACTAGCCTCTCAGTGGTCCAGGCGCTCGCTACTCTGACTAGCCTCTCAGTGGTCCAGACACTCACACCACTTCGGACTAGCCTTTAAGCGGTCCAGGCGCTTGCTTATCTGACTAGCCTCTCAGTGGTCGAGGAGCTCCCTACTCTGACTAGCCTGTCAGTGGTCCAGGCGCTCGCTACTCTGACTAGCCTCTAAGCGGTCCAGGCGCTCACTCCTCTGACTATCCTCTCAGCGGTCCAGGCGCTCGCTACTCTGACTAGCCTCACAGTGGTCTAGGCGCTCGCTACTCTGACTAGCCTCTCAGTTGTCCAGGTGCTCGCTACTCTGACTAGCCTCTCAGTGGTCCAGGCACTCACTACTCTGACTAGCCTCTCAGTGGTCCAGGCGCTCGCTACTATGACTATCATCCCAGTGGTCTGGGCACTCGCTGCTCTGACTAGCCTCTCAATGGTCTAGGTGCTCATTACCCTGACTAGCCTCTCAGTGGTCCAGATGCTCACACCTCTTCTGACTAGCCTCTAAGTGGTCCAGGCACTCGCTCAGCTGAGTAGCCTCTCAGTGGTCGAGGCACTCACAACTCTGACTAGCCTCTCAGTGGTACAGGTGCTTGCTCCTCTGACAAGCCTCTCAGTGGTCCAGGCGCTCGTTACTCTGACTAGCCTCTCAGTGGCCCAGACGCTCACTCCTCTGACCAGCCTCTTAGTGGTCCAGTCGCTTGCTACTCTGAGTAGCCTCACAGTGGTCCAGGTACTCACTACTCTGACTAGCTTCTCAGTGGTCCAGTCGCTCGCTACTCTGACTAGCCTCTCAGTGGGCAAGGCGCACGCTACTCTGACTAGCCTCTCAGTGGTCAATGCGCTCGCTCCTCTGACTAGCCTCTCAGTGTTCCATGGGCTTGCTCCTCTGACTAGCCTCTCAGTGGAAAAGGCGCTCGCTCCTCTGACTGTCCTCTCAGTGGTCCAGGCGCTCGCTCCTCTGACTAGCCTCTCAGTGATCCAGGCGCTCGCTACTCTGACTAGCCTCTCAGTGATCCAGGCGCTCACTACTCTGACTTGCCTCTCAGCGGTCCAGACGCTCGCTACTCTGACTAGCCTCTCAGTTGTCCAGGCGCTCGCTACTCTGACTAGCCTCTCAGTGGTTCAGGCGCTCGCTACTCTGACTAGCCTCTCAGTGGTCCAGGCGCTCGCTACTCTGACTAGCCTCTCAGCGGTGCAGGCACTCGCTCCTCTGACTAGCCTCTCAGTGGTCCAGGAGCTCGATACTCTGAATAGCCTGTCATTGGTCCAGGCGCTCGCTACTCTGACAAGCCTCTAAGCGGTTCAGGCGCTCGCTCCTCTAACTATCCTCTCAGCGGTCCAGGTGCTCGCTACTCTGACTAGCCTCACAGTGGTCCAGGCACTCACTACTCTGACTAGCCTCTCAGTGGTCCAGGCACTCGCTACTATGACTATCGTCCCAGTGGTCCAGGCACTCGCTGCCCTGACTAGCCTCTCAGTGGTCGAGGCTCTCACTACTCTGACTAGCCTCTCAGTGGTCCATGTGCTCGCTACTATGACTATCCTCCCAGTGGTCAAGGCACTCGCTGCTCTGACTAGCCTCTCAGTGGTCTAGGTGCTCGTTACTCTGACTAGCCTCTCAGTGGTCCAGATGCTCACACCTCTTCTGACTAGCCTCTAAGCGGTCCAGGCGCTCGCTCATCTGACTAGCCTCTCAGTGGTCGAGGCGCTCGCTCCTCTGACAAGCCTCTCAGTGGTCCAGGCGCTAGTTACTCTGACTAGCCTCTCAGTGGTCCAGACGCTCGCTACTCTGACCAGACTCTTAGTGGTCTAGTCGCTCGCTACTCTGACTAGCCTCACAGTGGTCCAGGCGCTGACTACACTGACTAGCCTCTCAGTGGTCCAGGTGCTCGCTACTCTGACTAGCCTCTCAGTGGTCCAGACGCCCGCTACTCTGACTAGCCTCTCAGTGGTCCAGGTGCTCGCTACTCTGACTAGCCTCTCAGTGGTCCAGGCGCCGGCTACTCTGACTAGCCTCTCAGTGGTCCAGGCACTCGCTACTCTGACTAGCCTCTCAGTGGTCCAGACACTCACACCACTTCTGACTAGCCTTTAAGCGGTCCAGGCGCTTGCTTATCTTACTAGCCTCTCAGTGGTCGAGGAGCTCCCTACTCTGACTAGCCTGTCAGTGGTCCAGGCGCTCGCTACTCTGACTAGCCTCTAAGCGGTCCAGGCGCTCACTCCTCTGACTATCCTCTCAGCGGTCCAGGCGCTCGCTACTCTGACTAGCCTCACAGTGGTCTAGGCGCTCGCTACTCTGACTAGCCTCTCAGTTGTCCAGGTGCTCGCTACTCTGACTAGCCTCTCAGTGGTTCAGGCACTCACTACTCTGACTAGCCTCTCAGTGGTCCAGGCGCTCGATACTATGACTATCATCCCAGTGGTCTGGGCACTCGCTGCTCTGACTAGCCTCTCAATGGTCTAGGTGCTCATTACCCTGACTAGCCTCTCAGTGGTCCAGATGCTCACACCTCTTCTGACTAGCCTCTAAGTGGTCCAGGCACTCGCTCAGCTGAGTAGCCTCTCAGTGGTCGAGGCACTCACAACTCTGACTAGCCTCTCAGTGGTACAGGTGCTTGCTCCTCTGACAAGCCTCTCAGTGGTCCAGGCGCTCGTTACTCTGACTAGCCTCTCAGTGGCCCAGACGCTCACTCCTCTGACCAGCCTCTTAGTGGTCCAGTCGCTTGCTACTCTGAGTAGCCTCACAGTGGTCCAGGTACTCACTACTCTGACTAGCTTCTCAGTGGTCCAGTCGCTCGCTACTCTGACTAGCCTCTCAGTGGTCCAGGCGCTCCCTACTCTGAGTAGCCTCTCAGTGGTCCAGGCGTTCATTACCCTGACTAGCCTCTGAGTGGTCCAGACGCTCACACCTCTTCTGACTAGCCTCTAACCGGTCCAGGCGCTCGCTCATCTGACTAGCCTCTCAGTGGTCCAGGCGCTCGCAACTCTGACTAGCCTCTCAGTGGTACAAGTGCTCGCTCCTCTGACAAGCCTCTCAGTGGTCCAGGAGCTCGCTACTCTGACTACCCTCTCAGTGGTCCAGGCGCTCGCTCCTCTGACTAGCCTCTCAGTGGTCGAGTCGCTCGCTACTCTGACTAGCCTCTCAGTGGTCCAGGCACTCGCTAATCTGACTAGCCTCTCAGTGATCCAGGTGCTCGCTACAATGACTAGCCTCTCAGTGGTCTGGGCGCTCGCTACTCTGACTAGCCTCTCAGAGGTGCAGGTGCTCACTGCTCTGACTAATCTCTCAGTGGTCTAGGCGCTTGCTCCTCTCAGTGGTACAGGGGCTCGCTACTCTGACTAGCCTCTCAGTGGTCGAGACACTCACTCCTCTGACTAGCCTATCAGTTTTCCAGGTGCTCCCTGTTCTGACTAGCCTCTCAGTGGTCCAGGTGCTCGCTCCTCTGACTAGCCTCTCAGTGGTCCATGTGCTCGCTACTCTGACTAGCCTCTCAGTGGTCAAGGCGCTCGCTTCTCTGACTAGCCTCTCAGTGGTCCAGGGGCTCGCTCCTCTGACTATCCTCTCAGTGGTCCAGGCACTCGTTCCTCTGACTATCCTCTCAGTTGTCCAGGGGCTCGCTCCTCTGACTGGCCTCTCAGTGGTCCAGGCGCTCACTACTCTGACTAGCCTCACATTGGTAAAGGCGCTCGCTCCTCTGACTAGCCTCTCAATGGTCCAGGTGCACGCTCCTCTGACTAGCCTCTCAGTGGTCAAGTCACTCGCTCCTCTGACTAGCCTCTCAGTGGTCCATGGGCTCGCTCTCTGACTAGCCTCTCAGTGGAAAAGGCGCTCGCTCCTCTGACTGGCCTCTCAGTGGTCCAGGCGCTCGCTTTTCTGACTAGCCTCTCAGTTTTCCAGGCGCTTGCTACTCTGGCTAGCCTCTCAGTGGTCCATGCACTCGCTCCTCTGACTAGCCTCTCAGTGGTCCAGGCGCTCGCTCCTCTGACTAGCCTCTCAGTGGTCCACGTGCTCGCTACTCTGACTAGCCTCTCAGTGGTCTAGGCGCTTGCTACTCTGACTAGCCTGTCAGTGTTCCTGGCGCTCGCTCCTCTGACTAGCCTCTCAGCTATCTATGCACTTGCTGCTCTGACTAGCCTGTCAGCGGTCCAGGCGCTCGCTCCACTGACTAGCCTCTCTGCGGTCCAGGCGCTCGCTCCACTGACTAGCCTCTCAGTGGTCCAGGCGCTCGCTCATCTGACTAGCCTCTCAGAGGTCCAGGCGCTCGCTACTCTGACTAGCCTCTCAGTGGTCCAGGCACTCGCTACTCTGACTAGCCTCTCAGCGGTCCAGACGCTCGCTACTCTGAATATCCTCTCATTTGTCCAGGCGCTCGCTACTCTGACTATCCTCTCAGTGGTCCAGGCGCTCACTACTCTGACTAGCCTCTCAGTGGTCCAGGCGCTCGCTATTCTGACTAGCCTCTCAGCAGTCCAGGCGCTCGCTCCTCTGACTAGCCTCTCAGCAGTCCAGGCGCTCGCTACTCTGGCTAACCTCACAGTGGTCCAGGCGCTCGCTACTCTGACTAGCCTCTCAGTGGTCCAGGCGCTCGTTACTCTGACTAGCCTCTCAGTGGTCCATTCGCTCGCTCAACTGACTAGCCTCTCAGTGGTCCAGGTGCTCACAACTCTGACTAGCCTCTAAGTGGTCCAGGCACTCGCTCCACTGACAAGCCTCTCAGTGGTCCAGGCACTCGCTACTCTGACTAGCCTCTCAGTGGTCCAGCCGCTCGCTCCTCTGACTAGCCTCTCAGTGGTCCAGTCGCTCGCTACTCTGACTAGCCTCACAATGGTCACGGCGCTCCCTACTCTGACTAGCCTCTCAGTGGGCCAGGCGCTCGCTACTCTGACAAGCCTCTCCTTGGTCTAGGCGCTCACTACTCTGACTAGCCTCTCAGTGGTCCAGGCACTCACTACTCTGACTAGCCTCCCAGTGGTCCATGTGCTCGCTCCTCTGAATAGCCTCTCAGTGGTCCAGGCGTTCGTTACTCTGAATTGCCTCTCAGTGGTCCAGACGTTCACACCTCTTCTGACTAGCCTCTAAGCGGTCCAGGCGCTCGGTCATCTGACTAGCCTCTCAGTGGTCCAGGCACTCGCAACTCTGACTAGCCTCTCAGTGGTCCAGGTGCTCGCTCCTCTGACAAGCCTCTCAGTGGTCCAGACGCTACTCTGACTAGCCTCTCAGTGGTCCGGGCGCTCACTACTCTGACTAGCCTCTCAGTGGTCCAGGTGCTCGCTACTCTGACTAACCTATAAGTGGTCTAGGCGCTCGCTCCTCTCAGTGGTAAAGGGGCTTGCTACTCTGACTAGCCTCTCATTGGTTCAGGCGCTCGCTCCTATGACTAACCTCTCAGTTTTCAAAGCGCTCGCTCCTCTGACTAGCCTCTCAGTGGTCCAGGCGCTTGCTCGTCTGACTAGCCTCTCTGTGGAACATGCGCTCGCTACTCTGACTAGCCTCTCAGTGGTCAAGGCGCTCGCATCTCTGACTAGCCTCTCAGTGGTCCAGGCACTCGCTCCTCTGATTATCCTCTCAGTGGTCCAGGCACTTGCTCCTCTCACTAGCCTCTCAGTGGTCCAGGGGCTCACTCCTCTGACTGGCCTCTCAGTGGTCCAGGTGCTCGCTCATCTGACTAGCCTCTCAATGGTCCAGGTGCACGCTACTCTGACAAGCCTCTCAGTGTTAAAGGCGCTCGCTCCTCTGACTAGCCTCTCAGTGGTCAGACTAGGTCCACTCTGACTAGCCTCTCAGTGGTCAATGCGCTCGCTCCTCTGACTAGCCTCTCTCCAGTGCTCCTCTGACTAGCCTCTCAGTGGAAAAGGCGCTCGCTGACGCTCCTCTGACTAGCCTCTCAGTGGAAAAGGTGCTCGCTCCTCTGACTGGCCTCTCAGTGATCCAGGCGCTCGCTACTCTGACTAGCCTCTCAGTGGTCGAGGCGCTCACTACTCTGACTAGCCTCTCAGCGGTCCAGATGCTCGCTACTCTGACTAGCCTCTCAGTTGTCCAGGTGCTCGCTACTCTGACTAGCCTCTCAGTGGTTCAGGTGCTCAGTACTCTGACTAGCCTCTCAGTGGTCCAGGCGCTCGCTACTCTGACTAGCCTCTCAGCAGTCCAGGCACTCGCTCCTCTGACTAGCCTCTCAGTGGTCCAGGAGCTCGCTACTCCCAATAGCCTGTCATTGGTCCAGGCGCTCGCTACTCTGACTAGCCTCTAAGAGGTCCAGGCGCTCGCTCCTCTGACTATCCTCTCAGCGGTCCAGGCGCTCGCTACTCTGACTAGCCTCACAGTGGTCCAGGCGCTCGCTACTCTGACTTGCCTCTCAGTGGTCCAGGCACTCACTACTCTGACTAGCCTCTCAGTGGTCCACGCGCTCGCTCCTCTGACTAGCCTCTCAGTGGGCAAGGCGCACGCTACTCTGACTAGCCTCTCAGTGGTCAATGCGCTCGCTCCTCTGACTAGCCTCTCAGTGTTCCATGGGCTTGCTCCTCTGACTAGCCTCTCAGTGGAAAAGGCGCTCGCTCCTCTGACTGTCCTCTCAGTGGTCCAGGCGCTCGCTCCTCTGACTAGCCTCTCAGTGATCCAGGCGCTCGCTACTCTGACTAGCCTCTCAGTGGTCCAGGCGCTCACTACTCTGACTAGCCTCTCAGCGGTCCAGACGCTCGCTACTCTGACTAGCCTCTCAGTTGTCCAGGCGCTCGCTACTCTGACTAGCCTCTCAGTGGTTCAGGCGCTCGCTACTCTGACTAGCCTCTCAGTGGTCCAGCACTCGCTACTCTGACTAGCCTCTCAGCGGTCCAGGCACTCGCTCCTCTGACTAGCCTCTCAGTGGTCCAGGAGCTCGATACTCTGAATAGCCTGTCATTGGTCCAGGCGCTCGCTACTCTGACTAGCCTCTAAACAGTCCAGGCGCTCGCTCCTCTAACTATCCTCTCAGCGGTCCAGGCGCTCGCTACTCTGACTAGCCTCACAGTGGTCCAGGCACTCACTACTCTGACTAGCCTCTCAGTGGTCCAGGCACTCGCTACTATGACTATCCTCCCAGTGGTCCAGGCACTCGCTGCTCTGACTAGCCTCTCAGTGGTCGAGGCTCTCACTACTCTGACTAGCCTCTCAGTGGTCCATGTGCTTGCTACTATGACTATCCTCCCAGTGGTCAAGGCACTCGCTGCTCTGACTAGCCTCTCAGTGGTCTAGGTGCTCATTACTCTGACTAGCCTCTCAGTGGTCCAGATGCTCACACCTCTTCTGACTAGCCTCTAAGCGGTCCAGGCGCTCGCTCATCTGACTAGCCTCTCAGTGGTCGAGGCGCTCGCTCCTCTGACAAGCCTCTCAGTGGTCCAGGCGCTAGTTACTCTGACTAGCCTCTCAGTGGTCCAGACGCTCGCTACTCTGACCAGCCTCTTAGCGGTCTAGTCGCTCGCTACTCTGACTAGCCTCACAGTGGTCCAGGCGCTGACTACACTGACTAGCCTCTCAGTGGTCCAGGTGCTCGCTACTCTGACTAGCCTCTCAGTGGTCCAGGCGCCCGCTACTCTGACTAGCCTCTCAGTGGTCCAGGTGCTCGCTACTCTGACTAGCCTCTCAGTGGTCCAGGCGCCTGCTACTCTGACTTGCCTCTCAGTGGTCCAGGTGCTCACTACTCTGACTAGCCTCTCAGTGGTCCAGACACTCACACCACTTCTGACTAGCCTTTAAGCGGTCCAGGCGCTTGCTTATCTGACTAGCCTCTCAGTGGTCGAGGAGCTCCCTACTCTGACTAGCCTGTCAGTGGTCCAGGCGCTCGCTACTCTGACTAGCCTCTAAGCGGTCCAGGCGCTCACTCCTCTGACTATCCTCTCAGCGGTCCAGGCGCTCGCTACTCTGACTAGCCTCACAGTGGTCTAGGCGCTCGCTACTCTGACTAGCCTCTCAGTTGTCCAGGTGCTCGCTACTCTGACTAGCCTCTCAGTGGTCCAGGCACTCACTACTCTGACTAGCCTCTCAGTGGTCAAGGCGCTCGAATCTCTGACTAGCCTCTCAGTGGTCCAGGCACTCGCTCCTCTGATTATCCTCTCAGTGGTCCAGGCACTTGCTCCTCTGACTAGCCTCTCAGTGGTCCAGGGGCTCACTCCTCTGACTGGCCTCTCAGTGGTCCAGGTGCTCGCTCATCTGACTAGCCTCTCAGTGGTCCAGGTGCACGCTACTCTGACAAGCCTCTCAGTGTTAAAGGCGCTCGCTCCTCTGACTAGCCTCTCAGTGGTCCAGGCACACGCTCCTCTGACTAGCCTCTCAGTGGGCAAGGCGCACGCTACTCTGACTAGCCTCTCAGTGGTCAATGCGCTCGCTCCTCTGACTAGCCTCTCAGTGGTCCATGGGCTTGCTCCTCTGACTAGCCTCTCAGTGGAAAAGGTGCTCGCTCCTCTGACTGGCCTCTCAGTGGTCCAGGCGCTCGCTCCCCTGACTAGCCTCTCAGTGATCCAGGCGCTCGCTACTCTGACTAGCCTCTCAGTGGTCGAGGCGCTCACTACTCTGACTAGCCTCTCAGCGGTCCAGATGCTCGCTACTCTGACTAGCCTCTCAGTTGTCCAGGCGCTCGCTACTCTGACTAGCCTCTCAGTGGTTCAGGCGCTCGGTACTCTGACTAGCCTCTCAGTGGTCCAGGCGCTCGCTACTCTGACTAGCCTCTCAGCGGTCCAGGCACTCGCTCCTCTGACTAGCCTCTCAGTGGTCCAGGAGCTCGCTACTCTCAATAGCCTGTCATTGGTCCAGACGCTCGCTACTCTGACTAGCCTCTAAGAGGTCCAGGCGCTCGCTCCTCTGACTATCCTCTCAGCGGTCCAGGCGCTCGCTACTCTGACTAGCCTCACAGTGGTCCAGGCGCTCGCTACTCTGATTGCCTCTCAGTGGTCCAGGCACTCACTACTTTGACTAGCCTCTCAGTGGTCCACGCGCTCGCTCCTCTGACTAGCCTCTCAGTGGGCAAGGCGCACGCTACTCTGACTAGCCTCTCAGTGGTCAATGCGCTCGCTCCTCTGACTAGCCTCTCAGTGTTCCATGGGCTTGCTCCTCTGACTAGCCTCTCAGTGGAAAAGGCGCTCGCTCCTCTGACTGTCCTCTCAGTGGTCCAGGCGCTCGCTCCTCTGACTAGCCTCTCAGTGATCCAGGCGCTCGCTACTCTGACTAGCCTCTCAGTGATCCAGGCGCTCACTACTCTGACTTGCCTCTCAGCTGTCCAGACGCTCGCTACTCTGACTAGCCTCTCAGTTGTCCAGGCGCTCGCTACTCTGACTAGCCTCTCAGTGGTTCAGGCGCTCGCTACTCTGACTAGCCTCTCAGTGGTCCAGGCGCTCGCTACTCTGACTAGCCTCTCAGCGGTGCAGGCACTCGCTCCTCTGACTAGCCTCTCAGTGGTCCAGGAGCTCGATACTCTGAATAGCCTGTCATTGGTCCAGGCGCTCGCTACTCTGACTAGCCTCTAAGCGGTCCAGGCGCTCGCTCCTCTAACTATCCTCTCAGCGGTCCAGGTGCTCGCTACTCTGACTAGCCTCACAGTGGTCCAGGCACTCACTACTCTGACTAGCCTCTCAGTGGTCCAGGCACTCGCTACTATGACTATCGTCCCAGTGGTCCAGGCACTCGCTGCTCTGACTAGCCTCTCAGTGGTCGAGGCTCTCACTACTCTGACTAGCCTCTCAGTGGTCCATGTGCTCGCTACTATGACTATCCTCCCAGTGGTCAAGGCACTCGCTGCTCTGACTAGCCTCTCAGTGGTCTAGGTGCTCGTTACTCTGACTAGCCTCTCAGTGGTCCAGATGCTCACACCTCTTCTGACTAGCCTCTAAGCGGTCCAGGCGCTCGCTCATCTGACTAGCCTCTCAGTGGTCCAGGCGCTCGCTCCTCTGACAAGCCTCTCAGTGGTCCAGGCGCTAGTTACTCTGACTAGCCTCTCAGTGGTCCAGACGCTCGCTACTCTGACCAGACTCTTAGTGGTCTAGTCGCTCGCTACTCTGACTAGCCTCACAGTGGTCCAGGCGCTGACTACACTGACTAGCCTCTCAGTGGTCCAGGTGCTCGCTACTCTGACTAGCCTCTCAGTGGTCCAGGCGCCCGCTACTCTGACTAGCCTCTCAGTGGTCCAGGTGCTCGCTACTCTGACTAGCCTCTCAGTGGTCCAGGCGCACGCTACTCTGACTAGCCTCTCAGTGGTCCAGGCGCTCGCTACTCTGACTAGCCTCTAAGTTGTCCAGACACTCACACCACTTCGGACTAGCCTTTAAGCGGTCCAGGCGCTTGCTTATCTGACTAGCCTCTCAGTGGTCGAGGAGCTCCCTACTCTGACTAGCCTGTCAGTGGTCCAGGCGCTCGCTACTCTGACTAGCCTCTAAGCGGTCCAGGCGCTCACTCCTCTGACTATCCTCTCAGCGGTCCAGGCGCTCGCTACTCTGACTAGCCTCACAGTGGTCTAGGCGCTCGCTACTCTGACTAGCCTCTCAGTTGTCCAGGTGCTCGCTACTCTGACTAGCCTCTCAGTGGTCCAGGCACTCACTACTCTGACTAGCCTCTCAGTGGTCCAGGCGCTCGCTACTGTGACTATCTTCCCAGTGGTCCGGGCACTCGCTGCTCTGACTAGCCTCACAATGGTCTAGGCGCTCATTACTCTGACTAGCCTCTCAGTGGTCCAGATGCTCACACCTCTTCTGACTAGCCTCTAAGTGGTCCAGGCGCTAACTCAGCTGAGTAGCC
>NW_027201263.1:0-12264 GCF_038502225.1 Cherax quadricarinatus
GGCAGCAAATTATGGTTTCTTTGGCAGTTGAAAATCTGGTCTCAGTCCTGTCTGACAGTATAAGAACCTGCAGTATGGAATGCAGTGTCAGTGTGGTGGTTTAATGCTTATAGATGAGATTTTAAAGTAGTGAATGCTAGTGTTGGGAAGAAGTGTGGGCTAAGATAATGAGTAATATTGTATGAAATAGGAGTTATCATAATTAATCTTTGCTGATGACATTGATGTGTAAGAAGTTAGAAAGATTAGCAGAGGGTGTATAAAAGGGGGAAGCTAAAAGTGAGCATTTAAAAATCCAAGGTAATGAAATTAAGAAGTTTTCTAGGTAAGTAAGAGATTGGATATCAGATTGAAGGGAAGGAGCACAGAGGGAGTAGAAGTATGGGAATGTGTTGTCTGATGGGCCTATGAAATTTAAGAAGTCATATTGATGATGGAACAAAGAAAGCTGGAGGGTTGAAGTTTCAATGAAAAGAAAGATGGTTATAATGAATGCAGAGAGGCTGGACTGTGTGGGGGGAGAAGACTCTTAAAACTGGTCAGTGGAATGTATCAATATACAATGCTCATCATTAAAATATGTATGCCAGCCTTCTTTACAATCACAACTGCAAAATAGGTCATTCCTTGTGCTTGAGAACATCCTTCAACTGTCTTAATCCTTTCACTGTCGAGGTCCTTGCTCACAAACTTGCTCTCAGTGTTGAATTTAAAAAAGATTATTTTTCTTATGAAATGATAGAGAATCTTTTCCCAATGGTAATGAAACCAAAAGTACAAAATTTGATGGAAAACTTACGGAATTACGCTTTTGTGAAGTTAGCAGTCTGTGATATTTACACATTGGTGATTTTTGCCCATTTTGAGCCCTATTTTTGGCCAATTACATTGTTCCAGTCAACCAGACTCGTAGTTATTTCGCTAGAACTCTTGTTCTATCTATTGAGTACAAGAAACCGCCCACTTACCAATTTCAACTACCCAATAAATTGATTAGAAATTGGTAATTTGGCCAATTTCATACACAATTCAAGGAAGGCCACTTTGAAAATAGGGTTCAGAATTAACACTGCAAACATTCCTAGCACTAAAATAACATTTTCTCTGTTCATTAGTCAGGTCTCCAGGCCCCCCTTATATTACACTTGCTTTCCATTTTGAATTTTTATTCATAAAAAATTGAAGATTTACTGTTATGCAGACTACGGCATTATTGTGAAAATGGTATAAATATCAGTGCATTTGGAAAGCATATTAGACCCACCAGTTGATGTGTATTGGACGTGTGATGTGATTTGTTTACTCTTGAATATTTGCAAAAATCGAACTTTTCCGCTACTTTGAGCTCAATTTCTAGGTACTTTTAGTCCATAAACCATTCAAAGTTATCTTTATTTCTGTAATATATCTTCCATTCTATCCAATGAGACCAAGAAAACGAGAATACAACCATAAATACCACACGAGAATACACTGCAGTCACTGTTTTAACCCTTTGACTGTCGCAAGCCCATTTCTGAAACTGTCATTCTATGTTGAAAAATATTTGAAAAAAAAAACTTTTTTCTTATCAAAATGTTAGGATTATTTTATCAAGTGTTTTAAGCCTTAAAATTTTTTTTTTTGCCATCAGTACTTACCGAGATAGAGGCGCAAAGTTGGCAGAAAATGAGCCACATATGGCAACAGTGGCGAATGCCACTCGCCCGGTATTCTTTTATTTACTCCAATTCGAAGATTTCTTGTATTTTCCAATATTTTTCTTTTCTAAGTAACTTATGTGCCCTGTG
This sequence comes from Cherax quadricarinatus, assembly GCF_038502225.1. Lineage (NCBI taxonomy): Eukaryota > Metazoa > Arthropoda > Malacostraca > Decapoda > Parastacidae > Cherax > Cherax quadricarinatus. The sequence goes on from NW_027201263.1 coordinate 1,791, forward strand.
AGACCAAAGCAAGGTGCATTGTTCAAATTTACACTCATTGTATACAACACAGTAACTGCACAAACATTATCATTATTATATTGTTCATAAAACTTGTTTACACAAACCAACAATACAAAACAGTTTATTTCTATTGTTCTATAATATATATACACTCTCCTAGAACTGCTGCAGCTTGTGAACTCTTTGAAACATGGGCATATGCAGAATGGTACTTCACACTCCTCACACATAAAATGAGTATCTGTGTTTTTTGTGGGCATTTTGTGGTATGTGCACAGACAAAACACCTCTTCTGAGCACTTTTATTGAAAACAGTAGGAGGCAGTTGTATGGGGTAGTGATCATGAAGCCTCAGATGAGATGGCATGTGTTGGTAATTTCGTGGGTGCTGGTCTATTGCAGGTGTTGCTCCTTGGTACTTGAATATTATTTGTCTGATGACTGACAAACAAAATTCACCATATTTTGGTTTGTTGATGGTCTTCAACTTGTATATGTTATAAGCATTTAGCATGGAAATATCAAGATGGAAAAAAAGTTTAATGTACCACTTGCATACACAGTCAGCAAACCCAATCTGCATGTCACATTTGTCCACTAAGCGCATATTGAGGTTGTAGTCCATGACAGCTGCAAGTTTTAGAATGGGTTCATTGGTCTCTTCTGCCTGCCATTTCGTTTTGGTGAACTGATGTCAACAGTGTGACATCACATTTGTCATGCCACTGAAATGCCATGATGTCATTGGCAGCAAAGACCTGCACCTCACCTCTGCGAGGGCCAGCGTCGAACCTAGGCATATGCTTAAGATTACCATGCACTGTGCCACACACCTGTCATGTTCACTCGCAAGAAATCACCGAGTATGGGGCTTGTATACCAGTTATCAGTATATAATATGTGCCCCTTACCAAGCTATGGTTCCATCATTGTTCTAACCACATCACCAGAGATACCCAATAACTTCCTGGTATCTCTCAATGTATTACTGCCAGTGTACACAATTATATCCAAAACCAGACCACTTTTGCAATCACACAGTACAAATAACTTTATGCCAAAGCATTTCCTCTTGCTTGGTATATACTGCTTGAATGACAGTCTGCCTTTGAACAGAATCAAAGACTCATCAGTAACAAGCTTCCTGAAGGGATAAAAATACATACAGCACTTTTGTTTCAGGTACATGAACACATTCCTGATTTTATATAACCTGTCGCTTCTGTGAGGCCTGGTTTTGTCTGAGAAGTGTAGCATACATAACAGTATCAAAAAACGATTCACTGGTATAATATCACTAAAATCTGGGGTTGAAATCGGGTGTTCCGTCGACCACTATGTGGTGACAGTGTGCTTATACACGTGGCATGAGCATTATTGTGGCAAAGAACAGGTACATCTCTGCCACAGTCGTGTCCTTCCACTGGTGTAGCTGTGACCTTGGTGAAAGAATTGTATTTGCCATGGTGTACTCATAGTATTTGTTGCTTTCCCTGACAATTTCCAACGGGTTCATCGAAGAATAACTGAAAGCATTCCAGTTCAGTGGCATTGTTCCCAAGTGTACACGATGGCCGTATTCCACTTTGTGTTTCATCAAAGTCATGGAGATTGGGAACAAAATTGACAACTTGCTGCCAATCCCAGATGCAGTCTGCTGGTGGGCTCTGGATATTGAAAGGTGGTTGTGGATGTTGTGGGGGTGGTTGAGGGTGGTTGTGGCTGTGCTGAGTTAGCAGTGTGGTCCGCTGCTGGTCCCACACGACTCGTGCCACCGCCAACATCACCACCACCATCATCACCACCACCATCATCACCTTCTGCCCCACGCACATTACACATCCCCATTGTAACAATATCGTCATCTTCACTCAGGTCGTGGTGTAGGGCCATGGGATGTACTCCGAGATTTAGTCCTTTGCCCTGGAAGGACACATGGCACACTACCAGAACGCATGCTGCATTGTACATACTGCCGTTTCATTGGCGAATATTCCCCCTCACTGTCACAACTCGAGCTGCTTTCAATAACTTGGAAATCACTATCATTATCACTTTCACTGGTCAGATCCGAGTCCTGTAGACGGGGGAAATAGTTTCCTGTTTCGTCCTGGTACAGGTGAACGTGAATGAGACTGCCCAGTACCAGAGGTGGAAGGTTGAGGGTCATCTGGGTTTTCATCACTAATTATGTTATCCTGCGTTCTGCTTTCGGTCACATCCTCTTGAAAACCACGGAATTCACTTTCACTGGCACTTCCATCGCTGTTAGAACTATCACTTGGGAACAGAAGACCTCCAATTTGGCGAGGGGTGGGGTGGTACTTACTGCGAGGCATGGTGAACAAGGACTACCAAGATGGCATTCCCACAATGCACCACGGAGTCCCTGATTTTTTTCACAGGGTACACACCCACCACGCAGACCCATTCTCTCACATTTAACCCTACCAGCTTTCTCCCGCTTGATTTGAAGCCACTAGAATTTACGCGTATTAATACGTTGGAAACATTGGCTCGTAAGACATATATATACGACCGAAACAGTCAAAGGGTTAAACCAAAAACACGGTTGGATTTTTTTTTCTCATGCACTTCGTGCTACAGCATTTTTTATTATACTGCTCACACTAACTACTCAGACCCATTCTCTCATACGTAGGCCTACCAGCTTTCTCCTGCAAGATTGGAGACCGTTAGAATTTTGGCGTAGTATTATGGGAGTGAAATTGTTTTGCAGGCCGTAATATTACGGGACCGACAGTGAAAGGGTCAATAAGTGATTAGTTCTCATTCTTTAGGGTTTCATAGGGTAAATTTTCCCATGACTTTCTGATTGCATCCTTCCCTGGGTTGGTATCCTAGTTGGTATCTAGTGGGTTGGTATCCTTTCCCTGGGGAAGGATATAAAGTCTGGGAAATATCCTGGCCAATCATCAGAGTAAGGTATCTCACAGGCATGAAGCCACTGAGCTAAAGATCTTGTGGTGTGAAAGATCTGGGCATATGATAACTGAAATTCTAGGTATGTTATTACAGTTTACATTTTTCGAAGTTTACCTGGACATGTTTTTGGTGTAGGCATATCCTTAACATTGTCTCCAAGGAACCTATGTAACCAAGTCCTTACAGGATACTGAAACACATCTGTGACTTTGTCATTTCTTTTGTTTGATGGCTTACTTTGTGTAATCTGATCTTTTCATTATTGTTTCATGTCATCAACTTTCTTCTGCTCTTATTAGTATGTTGGTAGCTAAAAAGTCTGACAAACTCAACCTTCAAGACCACATGGCACAGGGGTATCATGGACATAAAACTGTCCACCATACCGGCTTAGAAGGCATTTAAGATGCAGCCAGTGACTTTAGCGAATCCCGAGATGTCCTGCCTCATGTTGCACGGCTAGCATAACTTTGTCTCATCATCAAACCTACCAGGGTAGGATACTAATTTGGACATAAAAGTATTCTGGGTGCCTTCCACCCAGCATTCATTAGTGATGAGCACTGTAATGATATCACCTTTGTATTGGTGGGAGAATGATGTTTTTGTAATGTTGTGGGGGCTAAGGCTGAAGACAGTGGAGATTATGTTGTAAGATCTACATGTATGTAGTGTGAATATCATTTGGAGAATATGAAGCAAAGAATTTAGGAGATAGTGTGATTGTATGAAAAGCATTACGAGAGTGGAAGAGTTGCTGCTGTTCTGATTTGGTAATTTAGAAATGGGGCACAATAGGTTGACCAAGAAGATATACAACTATGGAGTGGATAAACGGTAGTGTAAGGAACATCCCAGGAAGGGTTACCAAGGGTTCTGTTCACTGCCTGGCTTGAGGCCAGACTTCAAGTTGACTGCCTGGTTAACCAGGCTGTTGTTGACGAGTGACCTGCAGGTCTGCATAGCCATCATAATCTGGCCTATCTGGCACATTTAGTAGGAACTGGTCCAGTTTCCTCTTGATTGCTGCCTTTGTGCTGGCTTTTTTTTTTTTTTTTTTTTTTTTTTAACTACTGTAGGAGGTTCAGGATAGTTATGGTATTTGCTAATTGTGCTTGATATGTCTGCTTTTCACTGGCTTTATTCTGCACATTCTACTATTCTCTTCTCTCTCCCGTTTTCTTTTTCTCTTTCTATTTTATCTAGCAAGTTATGGTGATGGGAAGATTGGGAAGGTGGCTCTCATACATTTTCATGTATGTCCTATTTATTTAAAAGCATTTATCCTTGTCATTGCAGTGATTACATGCTAAAGTACTGTGCCACAGTAGTATGCACAGTACCATCATTGGCATGACATCTCGCTGTTTTGAGAGTTCTTGGTCTTTGTTGCCTTTGATTTGTGTTCTTTAAACAATAGGTTATATGACATCATTCCATTTTTTACATGTTCAGTGAGATGGGCTGTCTACTTTGTATCCTGTATTCATTTTGAATTCTTTCTTTCCATTTGCAAGTGGTTTGACTTTTCTCTGGTAGACTTCATTGATATCTTCATTGTTTTCTGTCTTTGATTGAGGCAACTTCCTGTTTATATTGTCTGCAAATAATAGAGCATTGTTTTTAGGGTTGACACATCTGTTCTGAGGATAAGAAACGGTACTGGTACCAGGACTGTGACTCGGGGTACCGAATTTGTTTTTTTGTTTCGCTTTGTTACCTCTTTGATTTTTGTTAAAAGTTTAAATATCCATTTCCTTGCTTTTCATTTTATTCCTTTTGGCTTTGTTTTATGAGCTATCACCATATGCAGGGAAAGGGGTATTGGACTGAGTGGAGACCAGCATTTTTTGGAATTTGATGTGTGTTTGGAGTTTGGCTTCAGGAAAATTTGTTAGATTAAAGTTCTTTGGGTCACCCTGCCTAGGTGGGAAAGGGCCAATGTGTTTACAATATTATGTACAATAATGATAAATACAGTACATTTACATACATAAAAAGTGTATTTTGTGTATTGGAAAGAGGACATTCATTAATGATAAATTATGTTCAAGTACCATAGTTTGGTTAAGGAGGGTCTGTGAAAGGTGGATAATTGATTATACATACAGTATTAAGCATGGTTAATGTTATTTCTGGCTTTCTCGAAATGTACAAACCTTTGTACTTGATATACTGTGATAATTTTCATAGTAAAATGGAAGTTTCTAATGGGCATTTGTATATATGGTATATATGTTTGTATTATGTTGGTAAGTCAGCATTTTAGGGGCTGCAGTATAGAATCTCCATGTTCTGTAACTACTGAAGAAAACTCTAAAGTACCAGTATCTAAGGAATAGTATCACTGAGATACTCTAGCCTAGATTGATGTGCAAATGTTAGTGTAAACAGTACAGAAAATTTCCATTTTAAAGATTGCAAGCTTATGAGGTATTGATGTTGATTGGCCTTCTTTATATATTATATATATATATATATATATATATATATATATATATATATATATATATATATATATATATATTATATATATATTATATATATAATATATATATATATATTATATATATATTATATATATATAATGTATATATATATATATATATATATATATATACATGTATATATATAAATATATATATATATATATATATATATATATATATATATATATATATATATATATATATATATATATATATATATATATATATATATATATATATTTAATTAATTAATTAATTTCAATTCATTAACATTTCTTTTTTGTTAAATATATACTTAATTTTGAAGTGAATTTCACTTCACCTTTCATGAAATGGATGATAGCATGTGATTGGTTTTTAAAGTATGCTAGCAAAACTATAAAGACCAAATACATCCAGCTATAATTGTTTGTGGCCTTACAGCATGTATAGCACTGCATTATGATTCTCTGGAGCATTTGAATTTAAAAATTCAACAAGATATTATGCATCAGCCATTGAATTTTTTTTTTTTACCTACTTTGAAGTTGATTTAAATGTTGGTTTCTTTGGGCTTTTAGCATACATAAATCACTTATGTATGACCAATCAGAATTCATGAGTTTCATGTATGTAGCATTAGTATATATCAAGATAGACTTTATGCAGTTTAGCAGGGTTCATGTAATCCTAGGCAGACAGTAAAATTAAGGTAAAGCGCTCCCACTTGTCTTGTTCTTGCTATATAGCTCTATTATTAAAGGAATTTATTTTCATTTATTGTAGTTTGTTTTGCTTTGATATTTCATGCAATTTTAGTTTTGTTTAGTGTACAACTTCAGGTCTCGGAAATGGGGAGTACAATGCCTGCACTTTAAAGGAGGGGTTTAGGATATTGGCAGTTTGGAGGGGCATCTAACTGTTGTATCTGAGCACCTCTGCAAAGACAGTGATTATGTATGAGTGATGGTGAAAGTGTTGAATGATGATGAAAGTTTTTTTTTCTTTTTGGGTCGCCTGCCTCGGTGGGAAATGGCCGACGTGTTAAAAAAAAATAGTTTGCAGGTATAGCATTTCAAAGTTCAAGCTCCAGCCTAGTGCATAGGCATGCTCTCACGTTTCTGTTAATACTAAATGTATAATTTGTAGTATAGGCAGTTAATAAAAAAAAAAATGAATTATCTGCTTACATGGTGTTGCTTGGATTATGACACATGGATTCATGTTACTGTTCTAGGATTTTGCTCATTTCTTTATCATTATTCACTAACAAGGGTCCACAACTGGAAAATATATTTTTATTTGGATTTTGGATAAGTAAAAAAAAAAAAATAGCTTTATTTCATTAAGGCATTTTGTTACTTTTGTGTTTCTTCTGATATAAATCTGTGCTGTCATTGGTTTCTATGTTGGTTTTTATTTCCTGTGTTGATTTCTTTATATTTTTTGTAGCAGTTTAAAAACTCATTTCTTTGGTTGCCTCTGTTCTTTCTATTTTGTATTAAAAATTTCTCAGGGACACATTTTACACACATCCTGTATACTTCTGCTTTGTTTTTCCATTTATTGGTTTTAGTTCAGCGTTTCAGATTTGTTTTTCAGGGAATGTCTTGATAGGTACTAGTTTATTTTACCCCTCTATCTGATATCCCTGCTTATTTTGTCCCATTTATTTGAATTTTCTAGCATCACTTGAGTTTGTATTAATTTTTTTTGGACACATGAATATATGATAGTCACTTAATGGTGGTGGGGGGGGGGGGGTGATCAGCATTTCATTCAAGATAATGTATATCATTTGTTTCTTATTGTTCATCATGATGAAAGCTAACCTATTTTCATTTCTAATAGGCAGTTATTTGTTGGCTTAGTGTAATTTTTTTTTTATTTGTGTGCCTATTTTTCTGGGGTACTTCAGGTATTTTTTATTTAAATGTGCAGTGCTATTGTCTATAAACTTCTACTTTATATTGGTGAGGCTAAAGTTTAGAATAATATTTGATGCAGGTTTTTCAGGGCATTCTTAACAGGTTTTGACATTAGTTACCTGCTTAGCAAATTTTCAGTTATTGTTGATAGAAAAGTGTTGGTAGATTCTGACGAAAGTCATCAGTGTTTTGAAGGATAATGGGTAATAAAAGGAAGTTGAAAGTGACTGCAGAATAAGATGGAAGCATAGGAAGTGGAAAAAAATTGAGGCCAAGAATTCAGGGAAGAATGGCACTCCTGTGACCTATATTGATAATTTGTAACCTCAGATTGGCTCTTGCATCCTGGGGCTTTTGAGCTGATTTTGCCATCAGAATCTGGCTGATCCAGCACATCTACAGGAATTTAAGTTTCCACTTGAAGAGTTATATCCTTTGTTCCAGAATTGCCTCTCATTTGTTGGTAGAGGGATGGTGAGTCATGGAATTAAATATTAACAATATCTTTTGCTTTCATAGAGAGTGATTTCTGTATGTAGATTTGGGACCTGTCCCTCTAGAATTTTCCAGTTGTAAATTATGACTTGCCTTTCTCACCTGTGCTTCAAGAAGCACAGATCCAGGAACTCAAACATTCCTAGTAATTGAGGTGCTTTACTAAACTTGTATGTGCAGTGAAGGTCCTTTGTACATTCTCAAATCTTCAATTTTGCCTTCCTTGAAGGGGGCTGTTAGTGTACAGCAGTATTCCAGCCTAGATCAAACAAATAACTTAGTGCATCAACACTGGCTTGGCATCTCTTGTAGGTTGTCATTATCCATCCTGTCATTTTCCTCACATTTGTGATAGTGACACTGTTGTAGTCCTTGAAGGTGAGATCCAGACAGTATCACTCCTACATCCTTCACATTAGTTTTCTGCTCTATTGTGTAGTTAGAATGGGTCTTGTACTCCATTCTGCTACCTTTTAATTCAAGTCTTCCATAACTTAGTAGCTGGAATTTGTCTTTACTGGAATTTGTTTTATGTGGTAAATTCTATTATCTTCAAAGGAAGCCATGGTGCTGGGGTTTATCAGTCTTTTGGATATGAGGATGAGGTAAAGGATGGGGGCGAGTACTGTACCTTTTGGAACAGAGCTTTTCACTGCGGCACCTTCTACCTTAATTGTTTACTATTACTGTGTTCTCTTAGAAAGCAAAAGATCCCTGTTCCCACTTTTCTAGTTATTCCATTAGTATGCATTTTGTGTGCTATTGCACCATGATCACACTTGCTGAAGGCTTTTGCAAAGTCTGTAGATACTACATATAATTCACCGCCGCCTGTGTGAATCACTGTTATATCAGCAGTATCAGTTACCAGTAGTGTCAGTAGTAATGACTCATACCAACTGTTACTGATTCACTGCCTCCTGTGTGAATCACTGTTATATCACTGACTGTTACTACTGACCTAGTATAATTTGACTGCCGCTCGCCCTCCAGGCACTCGGCAGGGCAGTTCAAGTCGAGACATATGAGAGGAGGCAGGCCTGGCACCCCCATGTATTCCATCTAATATATGTTTGTACTAGAACATCCGATGTGAGTGTTTATTACCCAATCCACGTTCGAATACCCACACAACATTCGTGTGTGTGTGGTGTGTTCGTATGCATGTTCGTGTGCTCGTGTTCATGTGTTGTGTAGGGGAGGGAGAGAGGAGAGAGGGGAGGGAGGGGAGGGAGAGAGAGAGAGGAGAGAGAGAGAGAGAGAGAGAGAGAGAGAGAGGGAGGGAGAGAGAGGGAGGGAGAGGAGGGAGGAGGGAGGGAGAGAGAGAGAGAGAGAGGGAGGGAGAGAGGAGGGAGGGAGGGAGAGAGAGGGAGGGGGAGGGAGGGAGAGAGAGGAGGGAGGGGGAGAGGGAGGGGAGGGAGAGAGGGAGAGGGGAGAGGAGAGAGGGAGGGAGGGGAGGAGGGAGGGAGAGGGGAGAGAGAGGGAGGGAGAGAGAGGGAGGGGAGGGAGAGAGAGAGGGGAGGGAGGGGAGGGAGGAGAGAGAGAGAGAGGGAGGGAGGGAGAGAGAGAGAGAGAGAGAGAGAGAGAGAGAGGGAGAGAGAGAGAGAGAGAGAGAGAGAGAGAGAGAGAGAGAGAGAGAGAGAGAGAGAGAGAGAGAGAGAGAGAGAGAGAGAGAGAGAGAGAGAGATAGAGAGAGATATAGAGAGAGAGAGAGAGAGAGAGAGAGAGAGAGAGAGAGAGAGAGAGAGGGGGGAGGGAGATAGTGACATGAAAAAGAAACTTTCACCTTCATCCACACTGTGTCTTGCCAGAGGGTCGCAAATACTACGGTTTAGATGCCCCTCCAGACTGCAAATATCTCCACCCCTCAGTTGGAATGCAGTCACTATTTCCTACCTCCAGGACTTGAGACTAACACACTCACACATGCCTGCTGGATATCCAAGTCCCCCTTTCACACACAACCTCCTTTACCCTCTCCCTCCAGGCTATCCTGGGGCGACCCCTACTCCGTCTTCCCCCACTACAAATTTATACCCTCAGAGTCATCTTATTTTGCTCCATTGTCTGTAAATGTACTAACCACCTCAAAAACCACCCTCAGCCTTCTAGATAATACTTTGTTAATCCACACCACCACCTAATCTCCAAGCTGTGAATTCTTGGCATACTATTTACAAACATGTTGCCCTCGGACATTACACCTCCACTTCCTCCAGCCTCCTCCTCGCTGCAGCATTCACACCCACCCGAGTGTGTTGGTACCACTATACTTACATAAATTTCCCTTTATGCCTCAAAGGATAACATTCTTTGTTTCAACAGATGTTTTAATACACCACCCACCTATTTCCCTTCATCATTTGTAGGATTCACATTCTTTCATGTACCTTTCCATCTAGAAGTCCACTCCCAAATATCTGAACACATTTGTTTCCTTCATACTTCCTCTTTCCAATCTGATATCCAATCATTCATTACATACGGAAATAAATTCATAAATACTGTGAGGACTCCTGGAATTGAAACCTGGTGTTGAGGGCATGAGCATGATGTTGGTTTCTTTTTGAAGTCTAGGAGTTGATACACAGTAATGGTATTTGCAGGGTGTGTCAAGACCATGGAAAAACTGCC
>NW_027201264.1:0-12253 GCF_038502225.1 Cherax quadricarinatus
ACACTTACCCAGGTTACCTAGGAACGCAGGAAAGAATCCCATTATATTTCTCAGCCTCAACTCCACTGTCTCTGCTATGAAGACTGACCCGGCTGCAGCCTGCACGCCCACACACGCCCCGCCCATCATACGACCCAGGATCACCCCGCCCACACCTCCAGATTGGGCAATTATCACCCATGCTGTAAGAGATACATTTTATGGGTACTGTATACCATTCGTATACAATACTTGTATTCCACCTAAGGATTTTACAAGATTAGGCTAAGGATTCCTGTCTGTATTTACAAGCTATGAGGTGCTACCTATATCAGTCATGTAAATAGGGATCAGGGTGAAATTGGAGCCATCTGTGGGCTGATAAATAAGGCATATTTAATGAGGCACAGATGCTGTGCAGATATAAGTGTTGTATTAACGAGATTAACGTTGTATGTTCAGATGTATGATTCGGATTAGTGTGGATTGAACACCTCTGTTCGTCTAGCCGTACATGTTCACCTTTGTTCATCGTGAACTTGCTACAAAGACTGTACATCAGAGGGAGGGCAGGTGAATGTAACACATACATGAGACCAGGGGCCAGGTGAGGTGGAGGAGGGTAGCCCGGCGGCCCAGGTGGTCCACTAGTGGACCAGCTGCAACACTGCCTAGTAATGCGCAGGCTGGCATCACTGCTCCAATCCACGACTCCTGTAACACAAGTTAGATGTTACTAATCAACCCACGACTCCTGTAACACAAGTTAGATGTTACTAATCAACCCACGACTCCTGTAACACAAGTTAGATGTTACTAATCAACCCACGACTCCTGTAACACAAGTTAGATGTTACTAATCAACCCACGACTCCTGTAACACAAGTTAGATGTTACTAATCAACCCACGACTCCTGTAACACAAGTTAGATGTTACTAATCAACCCACGGCTCCTGTAACACAAGTTAGATGTTACTAATCAACCCACGACTCCTGTAACACAAGTTAGATGTTACTAATCAACCCACGGCTCCTGTAACACAAGTTAGATGTTACTAATCAACCCACGACTCCTGTAACACAAGTTAGATGTTACTAATCAACCCACGACTCCTGTAACACAAGTTAGATGTTACTAATCTACCCACGACTGCTGAAACACAAGTTAGATGTTACTAATCAACCCACGACTCCTGTAACACAAGTTAGATGTTACTAATCAACCCACGACTCCTGTAACACAAGTTAGATGTTACTAATCAACCCACGACTCCTGTAACACAAATTAGATGTTACTAATCAACCCACGACTCCTGTAACACAAATTAGATGTTACTAATCAACCCACGACTCCTGTAACACAAGTTAGATGTTACTAATCAACCCACGACTCCTGTAACACAAGTTAGATGTTACTAATCAACCCACGACTCCTGTAACACAAATTAGATGTTACTAATCAACCCACGACTCCTGTAACACAAATTAGATGTTACTAATCAACCCACGACTCCTGCAACACAAGTTAGATGTTACTAATCAACCCACGACTCCTGTAACACAAGTTAGATGCTACTATTCATCCCACGACTCCTGTAACACAAATTAGATGTTACTAATCAACCCACGACTCCTGCAACACAAGTTAGATGTTACTAATCAACCCACGACTCCTGTAACACAAGTTAGATGCTACTATTCAACCCACGACTCCTGTAACACAAGTTAGATGTTACTAATCAACCCACGACTCCTGTAACACAAGTTAGATGTTACTAATCAACCCACGACTCCTGTAACACAAATTAGATGTTACTAATGACTCCTAACACAAGTTAGATGTTACTAATCAACCCACGACTCCTGTAACACAAGTTAGATATTACTAATCAACCCACGACTCCTGCAACACAAGTTAGATGTTACTAATCAACCCACGACTCCTGCAACACAAGTTAGATGCTACTATTCAACCCACGACTCCTGTAACACAAGTTAGAATGTTATCACTTAACCCACGACCGCTGTAATACAATATTACTACTAACCTGTTCTTTAGTAATAGAGAAGTTAGGATCAGCTCTCATAGATGGCAGTGCTGGAGAGGTGTAACCCATAGTCAGAGTTGCCACCATACCTCCCAGACCCATGCAGGCAGCACCCATGGCCTGCAACACATGTAATGTTCACAGCAATGTTACATTACCTGACCCATAACTAGGCTCTGACGACCCTTGACTTACTGCTCGGTTCCCTCATACATAGTACATAGTACATAGTACCTGTTGTCTACTACAACCAAGGGGAAGCAAAGGGAACTAGTGGTGATAATGGTACTTAGATAATGTAATCTGTGAACTAGTGCCCCTTAGATCACGTAATCTATTAACTAGTGCCCCTTAGATAATGTAATCTGTGAACTAAAGCCCCTTAGATCACGTAATCTATTAACTAGTGCCCCTTAGATAATGTAATCTGTGAACTAGTGCCCCTTAGATAACGTAATCTATTAACTAGTGCCCCTTAGATAATGTAATCTGTGAACTAGTGCCCCTTAGATAATGTAATCTGTGAACTAGTGCCCATTAGATCACGTAATCTATTAACTAGTGCCCCTTAGATAATGTAATCTGTGAACTAGTGCCCCTTAGATCACGTAATCTATTAACTAGTGCCCCTTAGATAATGTAATCTGTGAACTAATTCCCCTTAGATAATGTAATCTGTGAACTAATTAGATCACGTAATCCTAGTGCCCCTTAGATAATGTAAGACTGTGCCCATTAGATACGTAATCCTACTAGATGTAAGCTAGTGCCCCTTAGATCACGTAATCTATTAACTAGTGCCCCTTAGATAATGTAATCTGTGAACTAATTCCCCTTAGATGTAAATAGATTATTTTTGACCAATTAAAGGTTAATTCTCGCTGTGTTATAGTAACCATTTACCACAGGACACACTATAGATAAGGGAAATTTATGTATGGGTAAAATCCCGGACTGACATGCTGGTTGATGTCCCCCAGACTGACATGCTGGTTGGAGTCCCCCAGACAGACATGCTGGTTGGAGTTCCCGCAGACAGACATGCTGGTTGGAGTCCCCCAGACAGACATGCTGGTTGGAGTCCCCCAGACTGACATGCTGGTTGGAGTCCCCCAGACAGACATGCTGGTTGGAGTCCCCCAGACAGACACGCTGGTTGGAGTCCCCCAGACAGACATGCTGGTTGGAGTCCCCCAGACAGACACGCTGGTTGGAGTCCCCCCAGACAGACATGCTGGTTGGAGTTCCCGCAGACAGACATGCTGGTTGGAGTCCCCCAGACAGACATGCTGGTTGGAGTCCCCCAGACATGCTGGTTGGAGTCCCCCAGACAGACACACTGGTTGGAGTCCCCCAGACAGACATGCTGGTTGGAGTCCCCCAGACATGCTGGTTGTAGTCCCCCAGACAGACACACTGGTTGGAGTCCCCCAGACAGACACGCTGGTTGGAGTCCCCCAGACAGACACGCTGGTTGGAGTCCCCCAGACAGACATGCTGGTTGGAGTTCCCGCAGACAGACATGCTGGTTGGAGTCCCCCAGACATGCTGGTTGGAGTCCCCCAGACAGACACGCTGGTTGGAGTCCCCCAGACAGACACGCTGGTTGGAGTCCCCCAGACAGACATGCTGGTTGGAGTTCCCCAGACAGACATGCTGGTTGGAGTCCCCCAGACATGCTGGTTGGAGTCCCCCAGACAGACACGCTGGTTGGAGTCCCCCAGACAGACATGCTGGTTGGAGTCCCCCAGACAGACATGCTGGTTGGAGTTCCCCAGACAGACATGCTGGTTGGAGTCCCCCAGACAGACACGCTGGTTGGAGTCCCCCAGACTGACATGCTGGTTGGAGTCCCCCAGACTGACATGCTGGTTGGAGTCCCCCAGACAGACATGCTGGTTGGAGTCCCCCAGACTGACATGCTGGTTGGAGTCCCCCAGACTGACATGCTGGTTGGAGTCCCCCAGACTGACATGCTGGTTGGAGTCCCCCAGACTGACATGCTGGTTGGAGTCCCCCAGACTGACATGCTGGTTGGAGTCCCCCAGACTGACATGCTGGTTGGAGTCCCCCAGACTGACATGCTGGTTGGAGTCCCCCAGACAGACATGCTGGTTGGAGTCCCCCAGACTGACATGCTGGTTGGAGTCCCCCAGACTGACATGCTGGTTGGAGTCCCCCAGACAGACATGCTGCTTGGAGTCCCCCAGACAGACATGCTGCTTGGAGTCCCCCAGACAGACACGCTGGTTGTAGTCCCCCAGACAGACATGCTGGTTGGAGTCCCCCAGATAGACATGCTGGTTGGAGTCCCCCAGACAAACATGCTGGTTGGAGTCCCCCAGACAGACATGCTGGTTGGAGTCCCCCAGACAGACACGCTGGTTGTAGTCCCCCAGACAGACATGCTGGTTGGAGTCCCCCAGATAGACATGCTGGTTGGAGTCCCCCAGATAGACACGCTGGTTGTAGTCCCCCAGACAGACATGCTGGTTGGAGTCCCCCAGACAGACACGCTGGTTGTAGTCCCCCAGACAGACATGCTGGTTGGAGTCCCCCAGACAGACATGCTGGTTGGAGTCCCCCAGACAGACATGCTGGTTGGAGTCCCCCAGACAGACATGCTGGTTGGAGTCCCCCAGACAGACATGCTGGTTGGAGTCCCCCAGACTGACATGCTGGTTGGAGTCCCCAAGACAGACACACTGGTTGGAGTCCCCCAGACAGACATACTGGTTGGAGTCCCCCAGACAGACACACTGGTTGGAGTACCCCAGACAGACACGCTGGTTGGAGTCCCCCAGACAGACATGCTGGTTGGAGTCCCCCAGACACACACGCTGGTTGGAGTCCCCCAGACAGACATGCTGGTTGGAGTCCCCCAGACAGACATGCTGGTTGGAGTCCCCCAGACAGACATGCTGGTTGGAGTCCCCCAGACATGCTGGTTGGAGTCCACCAGACAGACATGCTGGTTGGAGTCCCCCAGACAGACATGCTGGTTGGAGTCCCCCAGACATGCTGGTTGGAGTCCACCAGACAGACATGCTGGTTGGAGTCCCCCAGACAGACATGCTGGTTGGAGTCCCCCAGACAGACATGCTGGTTGGAGTCCCCCAGACAGACATGCTGGTTGGAGTCCCCCAGACAGACACGCTGGTTGTAGTCCCCCAGACAGACATGCTGGTTGGAGTCCCCCAGACAGACACACTGGTTGTAGTCCCCCAGACAGACACACTGGTTGGAGTCCCCCAGACAGACACACTGGTTGTAGTCCCCCAGACAGACACACTGGTTGGAGTCCCCCAGACAGACACACTGGTTGGAGTCCCCCAGACAGACACACTGGTTGGAGTCCCCCAGACAGACACACTGGTTGGAGTCCCCCAGATAGACACGCTGGTTGTAGTCCCCCAGACAGACACACTGGTTGGAGTCCCCCAGACAGACACACTGGTTGGAGTCCCCCAGACAGACACACTGGTTGGAGTCCCCCAGACAGACACACTGGTTGTAGTCCCCCAGACAGACACAGTGGTTGTAGTCCCCCAGACTGACATGCTGGTTGTAGTCCCCCAGACAGACATGCTGGTTGGAGTCCCCCAGACAGACACACTGGTTGGAGTCCCCCAGAGTCATGCTGGTTGGAGTCCCCCAGACAGACATGCTGGTTGGAGTCCCCCAGACTGACATGCTGGTTGGAGTCCCCAGACAGACAGACATGCTGTTGGAGTCCCCCAGAGTCATGCTGGTTGGAGTCCCCCAGCTGGTTGTAGTTGGAGTCCCCCAGACAGACATGCTGGTTGGAGTCCCCCAGACAGACATGCTGTTGGAGTCCCCCAGAGTCATGCTGGTTGGAGTCCCCCAGACAGACACGCTGGTTGTAGTCCCCCAGACAGACACACTGGTTGGAGTCCCCCAGACAGACATACTGGTTGGAGTCCCCCAGACAGACATGCTGGTTGGAGTCCCCCAGACAGACATGCTGTTGGAGTCCCCCAGAGTCACTGGTTGGAGTCCCCCAGACAGACACACTGGTTGTAGTCCCCCAGACAGACACACTGGTTGTAGTCCCCCAGACTGACATGCTGGTTGAGTTGGTTGGAGTCCCCCAGACAGACAAGCTGGTTGGAGTCCCCCAGACAGACAGTCTGGTTGTAGTCCCCCAGACAGACACGCTGGTTGAGTCCCCCAGACAGACACTGGTTGGAGTCCCCCCAGACAGACAGACAGACACTGGTTGTAGTCCCCCAGACAGACACACTGGTTGGAGTCCCCCAGACAGACACACTGGTTGGAGTCCCCCAGACAGACACACTGGTTGGAGTCCCCCAGACAGACACACTGGTTGGAGTCCCCCAGACAGACACACTGGTTGGAGTCCCCCAGACAGACACACTGGTTGGAGTCCCCCAGACAGACACACTGGTTGGAGTCCCCCAGACAGACACACTGGTTGGAGTCCCCCAGACAGACACACTGGTTGGAGTCCCCCAGACAGACACATTGGTTGGAGTCCCCCCAGACAGACACACTGGTTGGAGTCCCCCAGACAGACACACTGGTTTTAGTCCCCCAGACAGACACACTGGTTGGAGTCCCCCAGACAGACATGCTGGTTGGAGTCCCCCAGACAGACACACTGGTTGGAGTCCCCCAGAGTCATGCTGGTTGGAGTCCCCCAGACAGACATGCTGGTTGGAGTCCCCCAGACTGACATGCTGGTTGGAGTCCCCCAGACAGACATGCTGGTTGGAGTCCCCCAGACAGACATGCTGTTGGAGTCCCCCAGAGTCATGCTGGTTGGAGTCCCCCAGACACACACGCTGGTTGTAGTCCCCCAGACAGACACACTGGTTGGAGTCCCCCAGACAGACATACTGGTTGGAGTCCCCCAGACAGACATGCTGGTTGGAGTCCCCCAGACAGACATGCTGTTGGAGTCCCCCAGAGTCATGCTGGTTGGAGTCCCCCAGACAGACACGCTGGTTGTAGTCCCCCAGACAGACACACTGGTTGGAGTCCCCCAGACAGACATACTGGTTGGAGTCCCCCAGACAGACACACTGGTTGGAGTCCCCCAGACAGACATGCTGTTGGAGTCCCCCAGAGTCATGCTGGTTGGAGTCCCCCAGACAGACACGCTGGTTGTAGTCCCCCAGACAGACACACTGGTTGGAGTCCCCCAGACAGACATGCTGGTTGGAGTCCCCCAGACAGACACGCTGGTTGGAGTCCCCCAGACAGACATACTGGTTGGAGTCCCCCAGACAGACACACTGGTTGGAGTCCCCCAGACAGACACACTGGTTGTAGTCCCCCAGACAGACACACTGGTTGGAGTCCCCCAGACAGACACACTGGTTGTAGTCCCCCAGACAGACACACTGGTTGGAGTCCCCCCAGACAGACACACTGGTTGTAGTCCCCCCAGACAGACACACTGGTTGTAGTCCCCCAGACAGACACACTGGTTGGAGTCCCCCAGACAGACACACTGGTTGGAGTCCCCCAGACAGACACACTGGTTGGAGTCCCCCAGACAGACACACTGGTTGGAGTCCCCCAGACAGACACACTGGTTGTAGTCCCCCAGACAGACACACTGGTTGGAGTCCCCCAGACAGACATACTGGTTGGAGTCCCCCAGACAGACACACTGGTTGGAGTCCCCCAGACAGACACACTGGTTGGAGTCCCCCAGACAGACACACTGGTTGTAGTCCCCCAGACAGACACACTGGTTGGAGTCCCCCAGACAGACACACTGGTTGGAGTCCCCCAGACAGACACACTGGTTGGAGTCCCCCAGACAGACACACTGGTTGGAGTCCCCCAGACAGACACACTGGTTGGAGTCCCCCAGACAGACACACTGGTTGGAGTCCCCCAGACAGACACACTGGTTGGAGTCCCCCAGACAGACACACTGGTTGGAGTCCCCCAGACAGACACACTGGTTGGAGTCCCCCAGACAGACACACTGGTTGGAGTCCCCCAGACAGACACACTGGTTGTAGTCCCCCAGACAGACACACTGGTTGTAGTCCCCCAGACAGACACACTGGTTGTAGTCCCCCAGACAGACACACTGGTTGGAGTCCCCCAGACAGACACACTAGTTGTAGTCCCCCAGACAGACATACTGGTTGGAGTCCCCCAGACAGACACACTGGTTGGAGTCCCCCAGACAGACACACTGGTTGGAGTCCCCCAGACAGACACACTGGTTGGAGTCCCCCAGACAGACACACTGGTTGGAGTCCCTCAGAGTCGTGCTGGTACCTCAAGTGTTATTTCCGACCGTACACCAGTTTTTACACAGCAATTCCAGTATTCTCGGACAGGAAGTGCCTCCCCACCCATATTTCCGATGCTTCCATCTATATGGAACAACTTAGAACCCTAAATGTGTGACTGAGAGGACATATTACACCGTCTCTGTTATGGCTAACACGTCAATGTTACCAGCACTCACTGCCGTATTTCCTTATTCTGTTATATTCTCTTAATTTAGAATAGGAGTGAACGGTTGTTTCTCCGTATTTAATTCTGCGTTTAACTTAAAAAAATTTAGTGTATTTAACCTCTTACCTGGTAGATTATGTGACTGATGCCTTTGGTTGATTTAGTTGATGCTGCAGCATCTCTCGTTGATGCTGCAGCATCTCTCATTGATGCTGCATCCTCTCTCGTTGATGCTGCAGCATCTCTCGTTGATGCTGCAGCATCTCTCGTTGATGCTGCAGCATCTCTCGTTGATGCTGCATCCTCTCTTGTTGATGCTGCATCTCTCGTTGATGCTGCATCCTCTCTTGTTGATGCTGCAGCATCTCTCGTTGATGCTGCATCCTCTCTCGTTGATGCTGCAGCATCTCTCGTTGATGCTGCATCCTCTCTCGTTGATTCTGCATCCTCCTTCGTTGACCATTGTAGCCCATCGTCTATATCTCCTTCCTGTGTCAGTCTTCCTGTTCGTTCTCTCAGTCTTGTAGCATCAGCTGACTCATGGTCCGCCATTATTACTGTCGGAACATCATTCTTATTAAACTACCAGATATATCATTATATTCCTGTTATAAATACCGAGAAGTTGATCAATATATGTCGGACATGTGTTTTATTGAGCAGGTGTATGTGCATATATTGTTATGACTTGAGAGTGGTTCAAGACCTGTTCCAGGCAAGTTACTGTTGGTTTAATATTATTATTATGTAGGCCAGACCCATCCTGTGGGTGGTAGTCAGATTACACAGCTACATAATGGGTCCAGGGACTGTACCTCAACATTACAGAGGTACATAATGGGTCCAGGGACTGTACCTCAACATTACAGAGGTACATAATGGCTCCAGGGACTGTACCTCAACATTACAGAGGTACATAATGGGTCCAGGGACTGTACCTCAACATTACAGAGGTACATAATGGGTCCAGGGACTGTACCTCAACATTACAGAGGTACATAATGGGTCCAGGGACTGTACCTCAACATTACAGAGGTACATAATGGGTCCAGGGACTGTACCTCAACATTACAGAGGTACATAATGGGTCCAGGGACTGTACCTCAACATTACAGAGGTACATAAGAGACTGTACCTCAACATTACAGAGGTACATAATGGGTCCAGGGACTGTACCTCAACATTACAGAGGTACATAATGGGTCCAGGGACTGTACCTCAACATTACAGAGGTACATAATGGGTCCAGGGACTGTACCTCAACATTACAGAGGTACATAATGGGTCCAGGGACTGTACCTCAACATTACAGAGGTACATAATGGGTCCAGGGACTGTACCTCAACATTACAGAGGTACATAATGGGTCCAGGGACTGTACCTCAACATTACAGAGGTACATAATGGGTCCAGGGACTGTACCTCAACATTACAGAGGTACATAATGGGTCCAGGGACTGTACCTCAACATTACAGAGGTACATAATGGCTCCAGGGACTGTACCTCAACATTACAGAGGTACATAATGGGTCCAGGGACTGTACCTCAACATTACAGAGGTACATAATGGGTCCAGGAACTGTACCTCAACATTATGAACAAGTTAGAATGGTAATAAAATATTTATTTACATCTGGTCAGGTTATTTTATATTTGGATCAATAAGACAGGAAGCATCACAGTAGTGACGGAGACGCACGGTGGCGGTAGCTGAGTGACTCACGAGACACAGAGATACAGACAGAGACAGAGAGAGGCAGAGACACAGAGATATAGAGAGAGACAGAGACACAGAGATATAGAGAGAGACAGAGACAGAGAGAGACAGAGACAGATACAGAGACAGAGACAGATAAAGACAGAGACAGAGAGAGAGAGACACACAGATATAGAGAGAGACAGAGAGACAAAGACAGAGACAGAGAAACAGAGACAGAGACAGAGACAGACAAAGACAGAGAGAGACAGACACAGACACAGAGATCACTTCACGTGTCTTCATGCTACATTTTAACTCTGAACGATGACACAGTCTTTCTTACATTTGTAGGTGTTTATACTGGCTGACCAGCGGAACGTCAGGACTGAGACCTCGGTGTTAACCAGCGGAACGTGAGGACTGAGACCTCGGTGTTAACCAGCGGAACGTCAGGACTGAGACCTCGGTGTTAACCAGCGGAACGTCAGGACTGAGACCTCGGTGTTAACCAGCGGAACGTGAGGACTGAGACCTCGGTGTTAACCAGCGGAACGTGAGGACTGAGACCTCGGTGTTAACCAGCGGAACGTCAGGACTGAGACCTCGGTGTTAACCAGCGGAACGTCAGGACTGAGACCTCGGTGTTAACCAGCGGAACGTGAGGACTGAGACCTCGGTGTTAACCAGCGGAACGTGACGTCTGAGACCTCGGTGTTAACCAGAGGAACGTGACGCCTGAGACCTCGGTGTTAACCAGAGGAACGTGAGGACTGAGACCTCGGTGTTAACCAGCGGAACGTGAGGACTGAGACCTCGGTGTTAACCAGCGGAACGTGAGGACTGAGACCTCGGTGTTAACCAGAGGAACGTGAGGTCTGAGACCTCGATGTTAACCAGAGGAACGTGACGTCTGAGACCTCGGTGGTAACCAGAGGAACGTGAGGTCTGAGACCTCGGTGTTAACCAGCGGAACGTGAGGACTGAGACCTCGGTGTTAACCAGCGGAACGTGAGGACTGAGACCTCGGTGTTAACCAGAGGAACGTGACGTCTGAGACCTCGGTGTTAACCAGAGGAACGTGAGGTCTGAGACCTCGGTGTTAACCAGAGGAACGTGACGTCTGAGACCTCAGTGTTAACCAGAGGAACGTGAGGTCTGAGACCTCGGTGTTAACCAGAGGAACGTGACGTCTGAGACCTCGGTGTTAACCAGAGGAACGTGAGGTCTGAGACCTCGGTGTTAACCAGAGGAACGTGACGTCTGAGACCTCGGTGTTAACCAGAGGAACGTGACGTCTGAGACCTCGGTGTTAACCAGAGGAACGTGACGTCTGAGACCTCGGTGTTAACCAGCGGAACGTGACGTCTGAGACCTCGGTGTTAACCAGAGGAACGTGACGTCTGAGACCTCGGTGTTAACCAGCGGAACGTGACGTCTGAGACCTCGGAATTAACCAGAGGAACGTGACGTCTGAGACCTCGGTGTTAACCAGAGGAACGTGACGTCTGAGACCTCGGTGTTAACCAGAGGAACGTGACGTCTGAGACCTCGGTGTTAACCAGCGGAACGTGACGTCTGAGACCTCGGTGTTAACCAGAGGAACGTGACGTCTGAGACCTCGGTGTTAACCAGCGGAACGTGACGTCTGAGACCTCGGTGTTAACCAGAGGAACGTGACGTCTGAGACCTCGGTGTTAACCAGAGGAACGTGAGGTCTGAGACCTCGGTGTTAACCAGAGGAACGTGAGGTCTGAGACCTCGGTGTTAACCAGAGGAACGTGACGTCTGAGACCTCGGTGTTAACCAGCGGAACGTGACGTCTGAGACCTCGGTGTTAACCAGAGGAACGTGAGGTCTGAGACCTCGGTGTTAACCAGAGGAACGTGAGGTCTGAGACCTCGGTGTTAACCAGAGGAACGTGAGGTCTGAGACCTCGGTGTTAACCAGAGGAACGTGAGGTCTGAGACCTCGGTGTTAACCACAGGAACGTGCGGTCTGAGACCTCGGTGTTAACCAGAGGAACGTGACGTCTGAGACCTCGCTATTAACCAGCGGAA
>NW_027201265.1:0-12248 GCF_038502225.1 Cherax quadricarinatus
TCCTTATCCATAAACTTAACCTGACTGTCACCTACTAAAACAATATTCTTACCTTCACTGGTGATATTCCTCATGACGTTCTCGATGGTCTACATTGGGTTGGTCTTAACTTGGATGGTCATTACTGGAATGCCTAGAGTCGCCAGCTGACACTCGTCTGCCAGTGCTGAGAAGGAATTGCTGACCACAACAGCAGTCTCCTGGACCTTCCTTAGCTTTGTTATGTCCGCTCCAACCAGCATCTAATCTTTGGTCTCATCAATGACATGACTGTTCTCGATGACATTGTACTGTGGATAATCCTTGCACATAGTTTTCAGTTGTTGAATCTTTCTTCTAGCTTCCATTAACTCTTCCTCAAGGTGAAGATTTAGCTGTTCTTAGTCGAGGGAAGACATCATCACAATCTCAGGTATCTAAGAACAGAGAGCACACTAGTCACGTCTTTATTGGAGCAAGTCCGAGTCACCACTGAGCACGTCCAGGTTACCAGTGAGAGAGTCCACGTCACTACTGTTTGCCATAGAAATTGTTTTAGTTGTCACTAAATGGGATTGCAAGTTTTTTTACAATACCTATCTAGCTAACAATTTTCAGCAATTGCCCCAGAGATCCATTCACTGCCCACTGCTACATACAATCGGGTCTTCTTCCTTAGACTTCAATAAATCTATAGCTGTCCTGTACTTATCTAGTAACTCCTGTATCCTTCCCTTCTCAATATCGTTTCCACCAGCATTGATGCAGGTAATGGGATTGTTCCTATTTCCTGACATAATATAATTCTATCTCCGTGAGAAAAAGTTAGAGTTAAAGACTGAAATTTGGATAATGAAAGAACGAATGCGAGAGAGTGAGTGTGAAAGTGTTATAGAGGCATTATGAGAACATGGGCAGGCGTGTACAGCTATATATATGTACTTGTAAACAGACTACACTATAAAGGTGTAGGCTACTTCTTTTCAGCTGTGATTAACTACTTCTCTTTTCAATTAAATCTAGTCAAATAAAATACACGTATCACTTTTTATGTTTATGTATTTCAAGTTTTCACTGTTTAGGTTGTATTTAATGTTGTAGAAGTTGCCTTTAACACGTCACATTTTCTCACTTTTCCTACAGAATTGTATGGCTGAGAAGTTCTCAACTTATAGGTTTTCCCACCACCAAATGTGTTTTTGCAAATCTGAGGAATGAAGAACTGAAGCCGCTTGGTATGGTGAAGGTGGGCGGTGTTATGGTGGTGTGGGCGGTGGGCGTTGTGCTAGCAAGCATCATCTTTCTCACTGAGATATTATACTTCAAGACTCACCTGTGTTGTACTAGCAAGCATCATCTTTCTCACTGAGATATTATACTTCAAGACTCACCTGTGTTGTACTAGCAAGCATCATCTTTCTCACTGAGATATTATACTTCAAGACTCACCTGTGTTGTACTAGCAAGCATCATCTTTCTCACTGAGATATTATACTTCAAGACTCACCTGTGTTGTACTAGCAAGCATCATCTTTCTCACTGAGATATTATACTTCAAGACTCACCTGTGTTGTAGTAGCAAGCATAATCTTTGAACATTAAAATGGTATAAAATACCGACAGGTTGTTAGGTAAGACACATATGCAACAGTTAGGTATCTTTATTGTGAAACGTTTCGCCTACACAGTAGGCTTCTTCAGTCAAGTAGAGAAAAGTTGATAGAAGCAGAAGATACTTGAAGACGATGTAATCAGTCCATCACCCTTAAAGTTTTGAGGTGGTCAGTCCCTCAGCTGGAGAAGAGCATTGTTCCATAGTATGAAACAATATGGAGAAGAAGTGACAGGATGGAGCTTTTTATAGCGCCAAGAGGTGAGACGTAGGCCACTAGGAGAGGTAAGAACTCAGATGTTGAGAGGTCAGGTCCCTCTCAAATCCAGCCCCTCTCACTAGTGGAAGTTGTCGAAGTTGATTGCAGGGTATCTTGGTACAGACCTGCAATCAACTTCGACAACTTCCACAAGCATCATCTTTCTCACTGTGATATTATACTTCAAGACTCACCTGTGTTGTACTAGCAAGCATCATCTTTCTCACTGAGATATTATACTTCAAGACTCACCTGTGTTGTACTAGCAAGCATCATCTTTCTCACTGAGATATTATACTTCAAGACTCACCTGTGTTGTGCTAGCAAGCATCATCTTTCTCACTGAGATATTATACTTCAAGACTCACCTGTGTTGTACTAGCAAGCATCATCTTTCTCACTGAGATATTATACTTCAAGACTCACCTGTGTTGTACTAGCAAGCATCATCTTTCTCACTGAGATATTATACTTCAAGACTCACCTGTGTTGTGCTAGCAAGCATCATCTTTCTCACTGAGATATTATACTTCAAGACTCACCTGTGTTGTACTAGCAAGCATCATCTTTCTCACTGAGATATTATACTTCAAGACTCACCTGTGTTGTACTAGCAAGCATCATCTTTCTCACTGAGATATTATACTTCAAGACTCACCTGTGTTGTACTAGCAAGCATCATCTTTCTCACTGAGATATTATACTTCAAGACTCACCTGTGTTGTACTAGCAAGCATCATCTTTCTCACTGAGATATTATACTTCAAGACTCACCTGTGTTGTACTAGCAAGCATCATCTTTCTCACTGAGATATTATACTTCAAGACTCACCTGTGTTGTGCTAGCAAGCATCATCTTTCTCACTGAGATATTATACTTCAAGACTCACCTGTGTTGTACTAGCAAGCATCATCTTTCTCACTGAGATATTATACTTCAAGACTCACCTGTGTTGTACTAGCAAGCATCATCTTTCTCACTGAGATATTATACTTCAAGACTCACCTGTGTTGTGCTAGCAAGCATCATCTTTCTCACTGAGATATTATACTTCAAGACTCACCTGTGTTGTACTAGCAAGCATCATCTTTCTCACTGAGATATTATACTTCAAGACTCACCTGTGTTGTACTAGCAAGCATCATCTTTCTCACTGAGATATTATACTTCAAGACTCACCTGTGTTGTACTAGCAAGCATCATCTTTCTCACTGAGATATTATACTTCAAGACTCACCTGTGTTGTACTAGCAAGCATCATCTTTCTCACTGAGATATTATACTTCAAGACTCACCTGCAAATGACATAATGTCGTGAAGAAGTAGCACTTCACCTGGAGTACTAGCCCATGGTAGGCAAGTCATACTCACATTGTTTATTTATGCTGCACGTTATTTTCATTGTTATGTACTTTTGAAACCCAAATAAATAATATATGACAAAAACCGCAAATCTGCCTTATCTCTTTACTTAAAAAATAAATATAAAATATATTCTGAAATATTATACCTGTGTCATTGTATCGCAGAATTGATGAGATTAAGACACATGTGCAACATCTGGGTAAAGATACCCAGATGTTGCACATGTGTCTTAATCTCATCTTCTCGGTATTATGTACCATTCGAACACAACTTGTCAGACACTGTAACATCATGGAATCTTAATTCTGAGGACATGTACATAACCTTCACGACTACGACAACTACTACTACTACTAACCCATCTCTTTGGGAAGGACGTACTTCCACTGGGGAATCCCACCTACCAGTGAATATGCCCTCGTCTGCTACACCTGACGTTACTATATAAGCGCCAGGCTCCTTTCTTCTGCTTCAGAATCTCCACGACTATGGTGCTCTTTGCACCTACTCCTAGGTTGAGGGACTGATTACCTCATCTTCTGTACATAGTTCTACTGTCTTCAAGTTATGTCCTAGAATTTGTATTGATAAAGCCACTGGATGGCGAAACGTCTACAATAAAGATACCCAGATGTTGCACATGTGTCTTAATCTCATCTTGTCGGTATTATATACCATTCGTATCGCAGAATTGCTCAAAAGAATCTCTTGATTAATATTGCTAGAATTACCGACAATATGTTAAGTAAAAAGACAAATGCAACTAATGTGGAATTTTAATGAGGCAACGTTTCGCTCTCCGGGAGCTTTGTCAAGCTGTTACAAACAAAACATGGACACAGAGGATATATATAGGCTTTGAGTGAGGTGTAGTACAAGTAGAGGTAATAGTAGTAGTTATACATGTGGTGGAAAAGTCAGCTGGTACATGAGAGAGAAAGGTTACAAAGTTATGGACTGGGAAGCATGAAAAAAGGTTGGGCAAATGTATGAGGATGGATTTGAGAAGGCATGTTTCAGTGTCCCTCCTCTGTTAAATAAAAACATAAGAATATAAGAATAAAGTTGCCTATGTGTCTTACCTACCAACCTGTCGGTATTGTATACCATTTTGATGTTCATCTTGTCAGACACTGCAACACATGGCCTCTTGGTACAGAAAACACCTTTTACAACCCTTTCAAGTGAGAACCGTTGGATCTGAGAGGGACCTGACCTCTTAGTGGCTACATTCTCACTACTACTACTACTACTCTGCACCTCTCCTTCCGACAGTATTTAAGTCTCCGCACTGTCGCTTGATCTTCAGATAGTTCCTGACTATGGAACTGAACTTCTCCAGGCCGAGGGACTGACAACCTCAAAATTCTACGACTTCAAGGGTGATGGACTGATTACATCGTCTTCACATCTCTACTGTTCCTGCCTACTTTCTGTATTCGACTGAAGAAGCCTACTGTGTAGGCGAGACGTTTCGTAATAAAGTTGCCTATGTGTCTTACCTACCAACCTGTCGGTATTGTATACCATTTTGATGTTCAAAATAAGAACATAAGAAAGAAGGAACACTGCAACAGGCCCACTGACCCATGCGGAGCAGGTCCATGTCCATCCCCCCGGATTAGACCAATGACCCACTCCCCGGATTATCCCAATGACCCACCCAGTCTGGTCATCCCCACTCAAGGATGGAGCACTGCACCAGACCCAGCAGCACAAGCTAGTCAGGCCCAACTTACACCCACCCACACCCAGGGCCGGATTAAGAAGTCTCCGGGCCCTAGGCTATTCAGATTGGCGGGGCCCCTTTGAGCTACAGGTAAGCAAAGCGACCCCTTCCAACTTGGGGGGGGGTCGGTGTGAGCCTGTTTAAGGTCTAATTAAATACATTCTGGCTATTTAGATTAAATTTAATAGGGAAAGTACATCAAGACAACCAAAACCATTTACCAACAGCCATTATAACTATCTTGTTAAATCATGCATTTTAAAGAGAATAAACTCAAGACAGCATAGTATTACTAGATTAGGCTATTAAAGTAGTGACATCATGTACCTATTATATTCAGCATAACCACTACAGAACTATTATTCCCTTTATAAATCACTGACCATTATTGTTATCATTGCATCATGCATAAGACTATCAAATCATATAAACTACAGAAAATTGGAGAGGAATCTCCCATACTCACCCATTAGCGGGAAAACACAGCTGTTCTGATGTAAACAAAGGCGTTTGAGTGTTGCCATCTATGGTTAGGTTTATTTATTTTTATTTTATTTTATTTCATTATTTATTTTTGTTTTGTTTAATTTTTAACAATCAATTTTACTCTCCAAACACTTGAACTTTTTAGGTAGAGACCCCTTTGCACTTGCACCATGTGCACAGTCTTGGATGAGCCCCTGAACCCCTTGGACCGCGGGGCCCCCAAATGCTCGGGGCCCTAGGCAAATGCCTAGTTTGCCTATGCGGTAATCCGGCCCTGCCCACACCCACTCATGTATTTATCTAACCCATTTTTAAAACTACACAACGTTTTAGCCTCAATAACTGTACTCGGGAGCTTGTTCCACTCATCCACAACTCTATTACCAAACCAGTGCTTTCCTATATCCTTCCTGAATCTGAATTTTTCCAACTTGAATCCATTGTTGCGAGTCCTGCCTTGGCTGGAAATTTTCAGCACACTATTTACATCCCTTTATTTATTCCTGTTTTACATTTATACACCTCGATCATATCCCCCCTAATTCTACGCCTTTCGAGAGAGTGCAGATTCAGTGCCTCAGTCTATCCTCATAGGGAAGATTTCTGATACATAGGATCAACTTTGTCATCCTCCTCTGTACGTTTTCCAGAGCATTTATATCCATTCTGTAATACGGTAACCAGAATTGAGCAGCATAGTCTAAATGAGGCCTAACCAAGGATATATAGAGTTGAAGAACAAACTGAGGACTTCTATTATTTATACTTCTAGATATGAAGCCAAGAATTCTGTTAGCTTTATTGCCAACACTAATGCACTGTTGTCTTGGTTTTAGGTTACTGCTAACCAGAACTCCTAAATCATTTTCGAAATCGGTAGTATTAAGCTCTACATTATTTAGTTTATATGTGGCATGGTTATTTACCTGTCCAACATTTAGAACTTTGCATTTGTCAATATTAAACTGCATCTGCCACTTCTCCGACCATTGCGTCAGTCTATTCAAATCATCCTCATTAGAATGAATTGGGCATGCCCTTTTATGTAGTAGCAGTTATGTGATGGCAGGGTTTACTGTATTCAGGAAGATTCTCGCTAAGACTTCAGAGATGATGAAGCTGTCTTTGTTTTGTTTGTGTTAGAAACAGCGATTAATGCTGATTCATGGCATTTACGTCTGCGGAAATTAGGTTCTTTGATCACTGGTCGAGCTTCCCTGAATTTCATAAGATGATTGGCGGAATTTCGGTGTTGTACACAGGTGTTGTTCAAGTTGTCGTTCCTACTTGCATTAATGTGTTCACTGAAGCTTGTTTCGAAGTTTCTTGCTGTTTCACCTACATATATCCTGTCACAGCCTTCACAAGGTATAGTGTGAATCCCAGCAATGACTGGTTCATGGTGCTTCGATTTTGTTCTGGTTAGATCTTTACTGAAGTACTGGAAGCGATGACGACTCTAATGTTAGTCTGTGCCAGTTCCTTGGAAACGTTCACTGCAACCTGGCTGCTGGGAAGAATTATAACTTTGTTGGGAGTGGTGTTGGTGCGTGGAAAACTGATGATCTGAAGATCTCTTTTCTTGCAGTCTTTGATGAAAAGGAAGGAAAATATAACTCAGTGAAGGTTTGGTGAATGTATGTACATTCCTCGTCAAGAAACTCAGGACTACAAATTCGGAACGCTCTTAGGAAAAACCCGATGATGATGCCTCTTTTGGTCTTAGTATCGTGACTGGAATAGAAGTGTGTGAGATCATTTTTATTTGTAGGTTTCCGGTAAACTTGAAATCTTAGGTTGTTGTCTACTTTATAAATGAGGACGTCTAGAAAAGGTAGCTTGTCATTGGACTATTCTTCTAGTGTAAACTGGATCGACGGTTCTGCTTTGTTGAGCCTTGCATGAAGATCATTTTATCAAGCCGTTTCAAAAAGACAGATCGTTTGGCACGATTTGCAGATGACATGACCTGAAATCCAAGGTCTGAGAGAGTAGTCATAGCAGATGAGGTAAGCAGTTTTTCTGCTTCGATATTGTCGTCGCAAACTACAACAAAGTCTTCTTTCAGTAGCAGAATTGTGTTGATCTTGACATGAAGACCATTACCAACTGCGATTACCACTGCAGCATATAAGCCACATCTCCGCTAAGATGCTGAACACCTATTAAGTCTTTATCTAGTGTAGACTGTATCACCGGTTCAGCTACGCTGAGCTTTGCCTGAAGATTCCGTTCACCAATACGTTTGGGAGTTATTATGAGGACGTCGTCCACGTAACGTAACCAAGTGACGCTGGAGGGGATGATGTTCGCGATGTGCTCAACCTCTAGGTGTTTCATGCACAAGTTGGCTAAGACGATGCTGATGGGGATGGTATGTGATGAGTATTTGAATGGGGACCCCCATCAGCGTCGTCTTAGCCAACTTGTACATGGAACACCTAGAGGTTGAGCACATCGCGAACATCATCCCCTCCAGCGTCACTTGGTTACGTTACGTGGACGACGTCCTCATAATAACTCCGAAACGTATTGGTGAACGGAATCTTCAGGCAAAGCTCAGCGTAGCTGAACCGGCGATACAGTCTACACTAGATAAAGACTTAATAGGTGTTCAGCATCTTAGCGGAGATGTGGCTTATATGCTGCAGTGGTAATCGCAGTTGGTAATGGTCTTCATGTCAAGATCAACACAATTCTGCTACTGAAAGAAGACTTTGTTGTAGTTTGCGACGACAATGTCGAAGCAGAAAAACTGCTTACCTCATCTGCTATGACTACTCTCTCAGACCTTGGATTTCAGGTCATGTCATCTGCAAATCGTGCCAAACGATCTGTCTTTTTGAAGCGGCTTGATAAAATGATCACTTCTCAACCTCTCGACGACTTGAAGACTTCTGTTGAAGAACAGAAGGTCGACCACATCTCCCAGATACCTACAGTATCATCCTTGTTGAAAGTCCGGCCGTTTACTACTATTTTATCAACTCTCATCACATTGAAGTTGAACGTTTTCATTATTATTATTTTTATTATTATCACACTGGCCGATTCCCACCAAGGAAGGGTGGTCCACCATGGCAGGATGGTCCACCATGGCAGGATGGTCCACCATGGCAGGATGGTCCACCATGGCAGGATGGTCCACCATGGCAGGATGGTCCACCATGGCAGGATGGTCCACCATGGCAGGATGGTCCACCATGGCAGGATGGTCCACCATGGCAGGATGGTCCACCATGGCAGGATGGTCCACCATGGCAGGATGGTCCACCATGGCAGGATGGTCCACCATGGCAGGATGGTCCACCAAGGCAGGGTGGTCCACCATGGCAGGATGGTCCACCATGGCAGGATGGTCCACCATGGCAGGATGGTCCACCAAGGCAGGGTGGTCCACCATGGCAGGATGGTCCACCATGGCAGGATGGTCCACCATGGCAGGATGGTCCACCATGGCAGGATGGTCCACCATGGCAGGATGGTCCACCATGGCAGGATGGTCCACCATGGCAGGATGGTCCACCATGGCAGGATGGTCCACCATGGCAGGATGGTCCACCATGGCAGGATGGTCCACCATGGCAGGATGGTCCACCATGGCAGGATGGTCCACCATGGCAGGATGGTCCACCATGGCAGGATGGTCCACCATGGCAGGATGGTCCACCATGGCAGGATGGTCCACCATGGCAGGATGGTCCACCATGGCAGGATGGTCCACCATGGCAGGATGGTCCACCATGGCAGGATGGTCCACCATGGCAGGATGGTCCACCATGGCAGGATGGTCCACCATGGCAGGATGGTCCACCAAGGCAGGGTGGTCCACCATGGCAGGATGGTCCACCATGGCAGGATGGTCCACCATGGCAGGATGGTCCACCATGGCAGGATGGTCCACCAAGGCAGGGTGGTCCACCAAGGCAGGATGGTCCACCAAGGCAGGGTGGTCCACCAAGGCAGGGTGGTCCACCAAGGCAGGATGGTCCACCAAGGCAGGGTGGTCCACCAAGGCAGGGTGGTCCACCAAGGCAGGGTGGTCCACCAAGGCAGGGTGGTCCACCAAGGCAGGGTGGACCACCAAGGCAGGGTGGGCCACGATGGCAGGTGGTCCACCAAGGCAGGGTGGTCCACCAAGGCAGGGTGGTCCACCAAGGCAGGATGGTCCACCATGGCAGGATGGTCCACCATGGCAGGATGGTCCACCATGGCAGGATGGTCCACCAAGGCAGGATGGTCCACCATGGCAGGATGGTCCACCATGGCAGGATGGTCCACCATGGCAGGATGGTCCACCAAGGCAGGGTGGTCCACCAAGGCAGGGTGGTCCACCAAGGCAGGGTGGACCACCAAGGCAGGGTGGTCCACCAAGGAAGGGTGGTCCACCATGGCAGGATGGTCCACCATGGCAGGATGGTCCACCAAGGCAGGATGGTCCACCATGGCAGGGTGGTCCACCAAGGCAGGGTGGTCCACCAAGGCAGGGTGGTCCACCAAGGCAGGGTGGTCCACCAAGGCAGGGTGGTCCACCAAGGCAGGGTGGTCCACCATGGCAGGATGGTCCACCATGGCAGGATGGTCCACCAAGGCAGGGTGGTCCACCATGGCAGGATGGTCCACCATGGCAGGATGGTCCACCAAGGCAGGGTGGTCCACCAAGGCAGGGTGGTCCACCAAGGCAGGGTGGTCCACCAAGGCAGGGTGGTCCACCAAGGCAGGGTGGACCACCAAGGCAGGGTGGACCACCAAGGCAGGGTGGCCCACCAAGGCAGGGTGGACCACCAAGGCAGGGTGGACCACCAAGGCAGGGTGGCCCACCAAGGCAGGGTGGACCACCAAGGCAGGGTGGTCCACCATGGCAGGGTGGCCCACCAAGGCAGGGTGGCCACCAAGGCAGGGTGGCCCGAAAAAGAAAAACTTTCACCATCATTCACTCCATCACTGTCTTGCCAGAAGGGTGCTTTACACTACAGTTTTTAAACTGCAACATTAACACCCCTCCTTCAGAGTGCAGGCACTGTACTTCCCATCTCCAGGACTCAAGTCCGGCCTGCAGGTTTCCCTGAATTCCTTCATAAATGTTACTTTGCTCACACTCCAACAGCACGTCAAGTATTAAAAACCATTTGTCTCCATTCACTCCTATCAAACACGCTCACGCATGCCTGCTGGAAGTCCAAGCCCCTTGCACACAAAACCTCCTTTACCCCTCCCTCCAACCTTTCCTAGGCCGACCCCTACCCCGCCTTCCTTCCACTACAGACTGATACACTCTTGAAGTCATTCTGTTTCGCTCCATTCTCTCTACAATATTGGAGTTGCTACTCGTATCTTCACCCCACGAAAGACTGCCACATTAAGGATACTAAGTTTTGCTCTACCTACAAGACCTGTACTGCCACTACTCCACCTAAATGTTTAAATTGCAAGGCTGACCACCATACTCTTGCTGCCCGATGCCCCACTCGTCGTGAAGTCCTGAAGAAGAACCAAAAAAATGATCAGAAGTTACCTTCCAATTCCCCTACCTATGCAGCCATCGCTAGACTTCAGTCCGACGCTTCCAAACTTCTCAAGGCCACACTACCATCCACTACCACCACCTCTGTCACTCCTGTCTGCTGCATGCTCACATGTATAATATGGTGCAGCTTGGCTCCTTTAACTATGTTATCAACGACCTATTTGAACTAAACAACATGGCCAAATTCGTCTTCCCAGCCTCTCCACCATCTGCGGACATTCTCATGTTCACAATAGATTTAGTTACTGTCACAACACTAACAACCGAAAGTTCACCACCACCACCACCACCATCAACTACAAGTGACGTCACTCCATCTCCATCCAATGAGGTGCCTTCGTTGCCTCCTCTCAACCCAGGAGCCAACCAATCATCGCCCTCCTTGCCACCAGTAGCTTCACCTGTTTCAACTAACATGGTCCTCTTAGCGGTCTCGCCTTCAACCACCACCACCAATGCAACAGTCCAATCAGCGACTTCGCCTGCCTCTGCCTCTGATGCTGAACTTCCACACCTCTCTATGACTGGAATCTCTTTCTACACCACACGACAGTCTCCTAACGAACTGATTGCCGGAGAACTCGCCCGCTTTCTCGAGGACAGGACTGCTAAGCTCACCTATACTGCCCCACACGCTACCACCGTTGCCGAAATAATCCGTGTCTTTAAGGATCCTGGGACAAACCCCGACTTCCCGTTTAAACTAAGTCGTCTCCCAAGATCGAAGTTCATCTCTCTCCACTCTGGGACAATAATTTAACAAGCCTCCTGCCAACCATTCAATGTACAGATCGTTCTGACGGCTGCCTTCTGGACTTTTCTGACTCGACTGCCGCCGCCTTCACCATCCTCTTCTTGGGAGCCAAGTACCGACGTCTTTCATACCTCTCCATCCAAACCTGCAGTACATTTGTACCACTTGCATCAAAGTGGTTGGGCCACTTATCTTTCTTCCCTTCATCTTCTTCTCCCTCCCATCTTTTTCCAATATTTCCATCCTTTACCATACTTCTTCCTCCCCATCTTACCACAGCTCTGGTGGTGCTGATTGATTGAACATAATAAACAAAGAATTTAATTCTCTCACGGTTCCTGACACCTTACAATCTTCTTTTTTTTTCTTAATGGAATGTGTCTTGAGCAGACCTCAAGTGCCACATTTAATTTTTTCAAGACAAAAGTTCTGATCCGTGTTTTTTAAGATAAATTGCTACGACATGTGCGCCATAGTTGACTTGTTCCCATTGTTTGTTTTTTGTTATTGAAGTTGACTTTTGTGAAGACATCCTC
>NW_027201266.1:0-12240 GCF_038502225.1 Cherax quadricarinatus
AATGAGAACCTTCAAAACTAGGGAGGCCAAGCCCATGATGACACTCTTCAGGTCACTTGTTCTATCTAGGCTGGAATATTGCTGCACACTAACAGCACCTTTCAAGGCAGGTGAAATTGCCGACCTAGAAAATGTACAGAGAACTTTCACGGCGCACATAACGGAGATAAAACACCTCAATTATTGGGAGCGCTTGAGGTTCCTAAACCTGTATTCCCTGGAACGCAGGAGGGAGAGATACATGATTATATACACCTGGAAAATCCTAGAGGGACTAGTACCGAACTTGCACACGAAAATCACCCACTACGAAAGCAAAAGACTTGGCAGACGATGCACCATCCCCCCAATGAAAAGCAGGGGTGTCACTAGCACGTTAAGAGACCATACAATAAGTGTCAGGGGCCCGAGACTGTTCAACTGCCTCCCAGCACACATAAGGGGGATTACCAACAGACCCCTGGCAGTCTTCAAGCTGGCACTGGACAAGCACCTAAAGTTACTCCTATCTATTGAACTTTTCCCTCACAACACAAATACAGTTACATAGATCATCATACATAACAGCATATGTGTAGAGAACCTAGGATAACCCAAAAAAGTCAGAGTGACTTATTTCCATTGCCTTCACTCAGAGTGTCATTTCTTCTAAAAATGGTGTTACATGAGAATGGGAGTGTTCTTCTTTATTTATTCTACCATTTCAATGTAGAGACAACTTGTACACAATGTAACTTGTACACAAACCAGATGTGTACACTTTGTTTACAAAACTTACATTTGCCTGGTTTGTTTACATAACTCTGCACCTGTCCTCTCTCATGTACTTATTCTCTCTCTCTCTCATTTATTCGTTTTATCTCGTTTACTCACCCCTGACCCTACATTAAGGCTACAAATATTTTAAGGTAAGTAACGAGTGAACTGTATATGCATTTTATCGCTCTGGGATGCTTAAATATCATAGAATATTATGTGTTGGTGGAATGGCCTGGTCTGGTAGCCCGGCTGACTACCATACATACCACACTTGATTTCTTATAATAAATACTACTCGTCTCACCCTAGATTAAGACTACAAATATTTTAAGGTAAGTAATGAGTAAACTTTATATGCATTTTATCGCTCTGGGATGCTTGAATTTCATAGAATATTATGTTATGAGGGGAAATAAAGGGTGTTCCACTTTATGGCAATTTCCGCTTTACGGCGGTAGCCTGGAACCTAACCTGCCGTATAAGTGGGGCCCTACCGTACTATGCCA
Source organism: Cherax quadricarinatus (assembly GCF_038502225.1). Taxonomy (NCBI): domain Eukaryota; kingdom Metazoa; phylum Arthropoda; class Malacostraca; order Decapoda; family Parastacidae; genus Cherax; species Cherax quadricarinatus. The sequence continues at coordinate 1,266 of NW_027201266.1, forward strand.
AAATTCTAGTAACTTTCAATCTTGCAGGAGATAGCTGGTAGGCCTACATATGAGAGAATAGGTCTGAGTGGTCAGTATACATAGCATAAAAAAAAATCCTGCAGCACTCAGTGCATGAGAAAAAACTGAGACCGTGTTTTTGTTTAAAACAGCAGGAGTAAGCAAATTCCTTCATGCATCCAGGATACGTTAACTGGTGGGTCTAATATGCTTCCACAAATGCACTGATATTATTTATATCATTTTTACACTAATGCAGTAGTCCGCATGACAGTAAATTTTCAATTTTTTGCGGGAATAAAAATTCAATATGGAAAGCAGGCATAATATAAAAGGGGCCTGGAGACATCACTAATAAACAGACACAATGTTATTTTAGTGCTAGGTATGATTGCATTGATTATTCTGGACCCTATTTTGAAATTGACCTTTCTTCAATTTTGTATGAAATTGACCAAATTACCAATTTCTGATCACTTTATTGGGTGGAAGAAAAGGAGTTCTAGTGAAACTGCTATGAGTTTGGTCGACTGGAACAATGGATTAATATTATAATCAAATAAAGCACTAAACTGACAAGAGTCATGCTGTGCTGAGGGGCAGAAAACAGTGCTGGAGATATATAAACAGCTAGGTGGAGAGGAGATCAGAGGTGAGGGGAGAAAAGGGCTGGAAGGGATGCTAGGGGCTATTTGTCAAAGTTTCTATTGTAAAGCAGTTGCTGACAAAAAGTAAAATCGTGATAGTAAGTCATGGGCAGTGCCATCTGTAAGAAGGGAAGAAAACTTAAGAGTGATAAGGCAGTGGTGTTGGAGATAAATCCTGCGAGCTCGCTGGTAAACTGGGAAATCCATGAGAAAGTGAAGAACTGAAATAGAGGCCTAACAAGCCTCAGAGAGGGATAGGGTGTCATTCCATGAAATACCCATAGGTAAGGAGAGTATGGCCAATGTGAAGATGGGAGAGCACAGTCTCCTGAGTATGGCAACAGTAGTAAGAAGATGGCCACAAACCCAAAAGTGGTTTAATAGAGTGCAATTTGTTACTGTTCATTTTCGACCACCGTTGCTGCCAAAAGCCATGAAAATAGTCGAGATGATGGTAAAATAATCCCTGAATGGAATACCTCTATAGGAAACCAGATGATCATGCACCACAGACTGTGCAGCAGCATCCACCTGTTCATTGCCTTGTACATCAACGTGTGCTGGGACCCAACAGAAAAAGAAGTCCTTGTTTTTGCTATCTACACTGTGCGAAGTTGAATATGAAGGACCAATGGATATGGGAAATCAAATTGTTAAATGGCCTGTAAAGCACTGAGGGAATCCAAAATGAAGACAAAAGCCAATGGAGACATATGTAATATGGAGAAGCACTATGAGGATGACATACAACTTGATGGTAAAAATACTACCCGAGTCTAACAAATGACCCCGGACAACATCGTCAGGGAACACCACCGCAAACCCAACACCGTCAAAAGATTTAGAACCACCTGTATAAACAGTGACAGCATGAACATGTGACCAGAAGTGATCAAGAAAAAGAGAGCAAGAAGCAGTCATAGGTAGAAGAGCTTTGGCACACAGCAGTAGGGGAGAACAGACACAAACCATTGGAACCTAACAAGGAGGAAGTGAAAAGGCAGATGCTATATCAACATACAAGGGAGACAAGTGGAGAGAAGACCTGAGTGAGTGAAGACTTAGAGAAAACAGATGGATTAAGCAGAGGTGCCAATCAATTAATGGGCTTCTACTAATGTCTGAGACCAACCTATACATAGAAGGAACCCTCGCTCATGAGAGCAGACACAATAATGAAGGCAATGAGTATCATGACGATTGGTTAAGGAAAAAACATTCACCTCAGCATAGAGGCTTTCAACAGGGGATGAATGAAAGGCACCAAGGCATAAATGTAGACCCTAATGATGAATGGGATCAAACTTAGAGTTGCAGGAGAAGCCGCAGAATAGACTTGGTTGCCATAATCCAGCTTTGACAAGATTAGGGCGGAATACAAATGGTGGTAGAGACCGGAGATCTGCTCCCCATGAACGATGTGCAACAATTTTAAGGAGGATCAGTCAACCATGGCTAGCTGCCTTCAAAGAGGAAATGTGAGGTTTCCATGTCAACCAGCGATTGAATACAAGGCCAAGAAACTTAACCGTATCACATTCTGGGATACGTGATCCATGCAAATACAATAGAAAATCTGGGACAAGAGGACATCTAGTGAAGGTAAAAAAATGGGTTTATACACCAGAAAATTTAAATCCATGAAGGGAGACTACTAACAGGTGACAGCACCTGTGTAATCTATGGTGAAGTCATCCACATAAAGCAAAAACCAAATATGCGAGGGAAGAATGGAAGGTAGGTCAACTATAGCCAAGAGAAAAGGGGTACTGCTAGGGACACAACCTTGTGGGACTCCCTTGGTCTGAACAAAGTCAGAGGAAAACGAGGTGCCAACACAGACACAAAAATGTCTTTCAGATAAGAAAGTAGTAAGGAAGATCGGTAGATTACCATGAAGGCCTAAGGAGTGGCCCTGAGCTTAGATGTTATACCTTCAAGTGGTGTCATATGCCTTCTCGAGATCATTTTGTACGCAAGTATATAAGTGGAGCAAGTGGTCCAAATTAGAGCAGCCCTTGCAAAAGCCACAATTGTGAGTCTCCAAATACCATATCAGACATCTATTCACTATTCATTCCATCGCCTTGCAGACTACGCTGGTCAGAGAAATGGCACAATAGAGAGAAGTATCAAGCCCTGAAGTGCCTGGTTTGCAAAACAGTAGTACAATGGAAGATTTCCATTGTTGATGGAGAACCCCTCACATTCAAACAAGATTGAAATGATGCAAAAGGACTGTAAGGGCTGTAGAATGCAGATGCTCTAGAATGCAGATGCTGTAGAATGCAGATGCTGTAGCATACAGATATGAATATCATCAGGTCCAGTTTCCGATGACCAGCAAGCAGAAAGTGTGGACCCTAGCTCTAAAAGAGTAAAAGGTACATTATATAGCTCCATCCCATTAGAAGAGAAATCCAAGGGTGACTGCTCCTTGGCAGACTTAGAATCAAGAATTGAGGGACAGAGGTGAAGCCCTTGGAAGACACTAAAAGACAGTTCTTGATTTCCATGGCAACTTCAAGAGATTCCACAACACTAACACCAGCAGCCTACAAAACAGGAGCTGGGCCTCGAGTGTACTTGCCATACAACTTCCATACCTTCTTCCAAACCCCAGACTTAGGAGAAGTCGAGGTAAAGGTAAAAACATAGTCTTTCCAACAAGTGCATTTAGCATCGCGTATGAATGGCAAGCAACTGCCCTTGCCTGCTTAAAATCCAAAAGACGATCTGCTGTCCGATTATATTGATAAAAGCCCCATGCAGCACATTTCAAATGCATTGCAAGACACACACACTGGAGACCACCAAGGCACACATGTTTGAGAATGCCTGCCTGAGGTATGAGGAATAGAACTTGCCACTGCAGTCAAAAGTGGTGAGATGAGAGGATAAGTCCCAAATCACTTGTAGAAATTGCCAATGGGGGCAACGAGGTGGGCTGGAATACAAGGTGGAAGTAAGAATAGGAAAGTGATCACTGTCATGCAAATCTGGGAGAACATACCAAGTATAATCAAGTGCAATTGACGAGGAGCAGATTGAAAAATCAGTGCAAGAGACTGAGTGTGAGTCGAAATGAGTTGGAGCACTCATAAAAAAACATGAAGAGGATGAGAAGTGATTAGAATCTCCAAATGATCACCATGAGAGTCACTGTGGGAAGCTCCCCAAAGATAATGAACATTAAAATCACTTAATAACAAGATGGGCAGTGGCAGAGAAGAGATCAAGAATGCAATATCAGAGATACAGAATGCACCGGAGACCAAACTGTATACCACCTATGCAGATAAATATGGGATGCAGTATAATGCAGCAGAGAACAAAGACCTGTTGAAACGGTATACCAATATACACAAGTAGTGCACTCTCATTAAAAGTTTCATCAGGAAAGGGATCAGAAGAATGCAACAGCACATACCCTTCCTTATACTATATTAATTATTTGCACTCATGCTTCATAATTTATATGAAAATACACGCTGTCCCAAGAGCTGCTTTGTTTTTCAGTGTAATTTAAATGCCCCTAGACAGTAGATTGAGCAGGCATTTAGGAGCCAGGGCATTTTATGTAAATTATGATGTTGAAGTTGTATTATGGTGGCCTGCAGGCAAAAATTATCAAAGTTAGAATGGTAATTCATATTTGAAGCCCGGAGAGTTTTTACAGGAAGGATATATTAACAATAACTATATTTCAGGTGCAATTAATACATGTATATCTCTGCCTGATTTCTGTGTGTGTGCATTTAGTGATTTAGGGAGTTATTTAGTAACAATAATTCTCTGTGCATAAATTAATCATTTAATGTACTTATGTGCTTTGCTGTGTATTTTATTAGACTGTGGGTGGAGTCTGTTTACCAGTCTGGGAACCTGCCTGTTGGTATTACTGATGATTTACCTTTTCCAAGTGTTGACCTACTACTAGGCAACAATGTTATGGGTCTTCTCAAAAGTGAGGAATGTTTGCTTTGGAGGGATCCTGATTTGCCAAGTTTTAAAGTGAAACCTCAAGTTACCGTGACTGGAAATTTTTCAATGTGTACTATGACTAGCAAGGTGAGCAAGGGAAAAACTTCTGTGCCTTGCCTTGATCATTCTCCTGACTTTGGTGATGATTTGGGCATGGGAAGCCTGTTCATTGAGTCTTACCTGTAGTAGACTCTGGGCAGTGATGAACCAGCCCAGGTCAAACCCAGTTTAAGGGAATTCTTGGTGCTGGCATGGGAGTGAATACCCTAACTCTAATGTAGCTGGATGAGGTCCAAGGATGTGGTGACTCCCTGAAGGCTGTTCAGTTGCCAGTTGTTACAGAGGAAGTGGTTCCCATGAAGTCATGTCAGAGTCATTTGGAAAAAAGGTTCTGAAATTTTTACAGATTCCCAATGGAGGATATTTCAGTATTGAGAAGGGAGAGTTGGATAATAAATGTTTACCAATTGTTACAAAAAACGCAATTCTAAAAAGCTTAGAGATCTCCAGTGAATACTAGAAAGGACTGCCCTTCTAGCATCCAGCCTGTTACTGGGTTTTCGTAACAATTAGTCAGTATCCTTGTCCAATTATCCATTAGAATTCAGTACGATTCAATAGTGCTTCAGGATTACAACTGGTAGGCTACTAACTAGAGAAAATAAAATTTAATAAATTTATTAAGTCTAGAGGTATATTATCAAATTAAATTAAATCAGTATCAACAAAATAAGAATAATCACTTCTCTCGTGTACAGTATTATTGTGCTGAAAGCACATATCACATTTATAATTCTTAAGTACCGTCTGGTACATTAACATTTAATAAGATATTACAAATATGTACAAGTAAGTTTGTGTGTAAGTGTGTAAGTGCTCTAAGTAATTTGCTATGTCTCAAGACTAGACTAGACTTAAACAAGTGACTGACAAAGTCAGAAACCAGTACAAATTAGGTCAGAAGCTACAGCTCAGGACCTGAGTTGCTCAGAGTGTCTATGCAACACACCTCAGTACAACGTCGAAAATCACTAAGTCTATACAATGTTCTGTGAACAGAGTCCCACAGAACCTACAACAATAATGAGACAAGAGACGGTCTTCCAACAAGGGCCAATAAGGGAGATTTAGGAACTTCTTGTCTAGAATACGTCCAACCATCAAGAGAATCTAGACCAGACTGAATACTTCAGGCGAGGTGAGGACACCCCCCCCCCTCGATCACGTAATAGCTCCGTGGACAGCTGCAGCTCAGCAACAGAGAAGCCGGCAGAGTAACGAGCCACCAGCGATAATTACAGTAGATAGACAATCACATAATAGATTTGTTACATCCTACCTAACAAAAGTAACTAAGTCAAATAATAATATAAAGCAACATATTTATGATTTAGTTATTATCACAAATATAAGCAATATAAAATTATATGAAAAGGTAATAATCATATACATATACATAATATACATTGTAACCCATTCAGGGGTTGCAACACCAATCACTTATCTTCTTTCCAAGTTACCAGAGTTCCTGCCCCTTCCTAACAATTTTGTGTGTGTGGTTTTGAGATTTCTGGTAAAATTTTGTCAGCTAGGCTTTTAACAAGCCAACCAAAAGTCAAATTTTATAAAAAGTCAATATAGTTTTGAGAGACTTACTTAAGGTTAAATTTACCAATGTCTATCACTCTGAGAATCAAAGACTGGTTTTACCAGTCTGTCAGGACAATGCATGTTTGTTTTCCCCAGTACCAGAAAGACTGGGAAGAGGGTATGTGCCTCCTATTCATTACCGTGTGGGGAAGAACTGTGGTATCATTAAGTCATGGGCTAGGTGAGGATGGTGATGCTTCCCCCTCGATGTATTTTCTCAGTTTCAGATACTGTTGGGCTAAGATGAGGTGGGCAGAAGCAGTGAACCAGCCTGCTAGTGCTACATGCTCTGGAGGCTAGAGAGGAGGTGTTGGTACTGGAGCCGGCTCCTAGGAATGCTGTGATTAACTATGAATGGCACCTGCTGGTGAATGAGGTCTCTGATGAAACTAAAACCCGCACACCTATTCACAAAAATGTGTATGGGCTTTTTCAGCAATCTGTAAAAGACTTTGAAATGGTTACTTTTGATGTTAAAGTGGAAAAGCTTGGTGCATTGCCTCAGCCACTATAGAACTCTGTAAATGAGTTTTCTGATGTTAGAAAAGGTGGCATGAATTCCCATGAGGTAAATGTAGCTGAACACATTAACCCTTTCAGGGTTTCGGCTGTACTAGTACAGCTTAAGCACCAGTGTCCATGACGTACTAGCACGCATAAATTCTAGCGCCTTCAAATCTAGTGGGAGAAAGCTGGTAGGCCTACATATGAAAGAATGGGTCTATGTAGTCAGTGTGCTCAGTATAAAAAAAAATGCTGCAGCACACAGTGCATAATGAGAAAAAAAAAACTTTGACCGTTTTTTTTTTAATAAAACAGCGACTTTGCACTGTATTTTCGTATGGTATTTATTGTTGTATTCTAGTTTTCATTGTCTCATTTTATAGAATGGAAGACATATTAGAGAAATTGAGATGATTTTGACTGGTTTTACAATGAAAAGTACCTTGAAATTGAGCTCAAAGTAGCAGAAATGTTCGATTTTTACCAAAGTTCAAAAGTAAACAAATCATGCCAAGCGTCCAATACACGTCAACTGGTGAGTCAAATATTCTTTTACAAGTGTGCCAATATTATTTATACCATTTTTTACACTAATGCAGTAGTCTGCATAACAGTAAATCTTCTATTTTTTGTGAGAATAAAAATTCAAAGTGGAAAGCAAAAGAATGTAAGAGGGGCATGGGGACGTGACTAATGAACAGAGGAAATGTTATTTTAGTGTCAAGAATGTCTTTCTTGTTTATTCTGGACCCTATTCGGAAATTGGCATCTTTTGAAATTTGTGTGAAATTGGCAAAATTGCTAAATTCTGACCACTGTACTGGATAGTTGAAATTGATAAATGGGTGGTTTCTTGCACTCATTCGATAGAAAAAATGGAATTCTAGCAAAATATTCATGTTTTTTGTCGACTAGTACAGTGGAATTGGCCGAAAATCGGGCTCAAAATTGGCAAAATCGCTGATGCATAAACATAGCCGAGACTGCTAACTTCGCGAGAGCATAATTCCGCAAATTTTCCATCAAATTTCATACTCTTGGTGTAATTATGATCGGGAAAAGATTCTCTATCTTTTCATAAGAATTTTTTTTTTTTAAATTTGGCCGACCCTGAGAACGAGTCTTGGAGAGGGCCTGTCGACCCTCAAAGGGTTAATAAGCCTAATTTTCCAGTACCTACCCGAGAAGGTTTTAAGTCAGTTGTTACAGGTCCAGTACTGGGGACAGGTAGAAAGAGTCCAGTTCCCCAAGATCATGGGCCAAAGCCTATGTCAAGTGTGCAGGGGGCTTTTAAACCTTATCACTGTACATATTGCAATAAACAGGGACACCTGCAGCCATAGTGTCGAAAGATGCTTAGGGACCAGGCTGCAGCAGATGCTTCTCCAGTAAATACACCAGTTACACATGATGTGGCTTGCATTGCAGTCTTGCCCCAAGGTATCCAAAGAAGACCAGCTGTCTTAGACCCTCGGTTGAAGGTCTGTTCAAGTAAGTCTACTGTGGCCTTACACCAAAATGAAGGTAGGGTCATGGGTGTTATGTCTTTGAGGGGCACTTGTAGCACATACACCTTGCTTCGCAGGGGTGTATTGCCAATGTCGGATGACACCTACACCGGATTGGACATTTTTCTTAAAGGGATAACTGGAGTCCCTGTCAGGACTCCAGTGCACAGGTTATGGGTAGAGTCTGCATACCAGTCTGGGTACCTACCTGTAGGTATTGCAGAAGATGTACCTTTTGCAGGAGTTGACCTTCTAATAGGCAACAACGTTGTGGGACTCCTCAAAAGTGAGGAATGTTTGGTTTTGCAAGACCCTGCTTTACAAGGTGGTAATGGCCTAATTGGAGCGACGGCGCCTGAAAATTTTTCAATGGGTTCTAGGACTAAACAGGGGAACAGGGCAGGAGCTGTGCCTCCCTGTGACCCTTCTGCACACTGTGGTGATGGTTTGGGCCTGGGGAGCCTGTTCATTGAGTCTGACCTGCAGGAGACTCTGAGCAGTGATGAACCGGCTCAACCGGAACTCGGTTGGAAAAGTGGTCTTGGTGCTGATGTGGGAAAAAATCTCCTGACTCTGCAGCAGCTGAGTGAGGCCCAGGAAGGTTGTGACCTCAGAACGCTATTAATTTATCAGCTGTTGCAGAGGATGTGGTTCCCAAATTTACCAAGTGTTTATTTAGCAGAGTTGATCAAATGAGCAAGACTCTTTTTAAGAGGACCTGTGCTTACGTGGCCACAGCAGAGCTATTAAAGTGTCTTTGTCAGTATTTTTTACAGATTCTGAAGGAACGGCATTTCAGTCTTAAGACGGAAGAGCTAAATAATCGGTGTTTATTAATAAATTCCTTTTCTAACAGATTACCAGAGTCTATACCTTTTCTGAATAATTTTGTGTGTGTGGTTTTGAGATTTCTGGTGAAACATTTTTGTCTCTTAGGCTTTGCAAAAATCACCCAGAAGTCATATTTTATGAAATGTCATGTAGTTTTGAGAGGCCTACTTAAGGTTAAATTTACCAATGTATATCATCCTAGGAGTCAAAGAAAAGCACAGTGGTTTTTCCAGTCTCTCAGGGCAATGCATGAGGGAATTCCCCTCCTTTTCATTACTGTGTGGGGAAGCACTCTGGAATCATTAAGTCATGGGCTACGTGAGGATGGTGATGTTTCCCCCATGGTGTTTTTTTCTGTTTCAGAAACTGCTTGGCTACGATGAGGTCGATGGCACTAGTGCACCAGCCTGCCAGTCTGCCCAGGATGACGTGGGACCATGAGGTGGTGCTACATATTCTGGAATCTGGAGAGATGGGATTGGCATTGGAGCCGGGTCCTGGGAAGGCTATGATGGAACCGTGTGGTGGCTTCAAAATGATGGTGGATAAGGTCCCTGAGAAAGATAAAGAAAGCAGGAAAATTGTAAGAGATTGTGGAAGCCTTGGATCTTCTGAAAGATTGGTTGTAGTGTTGGCTCAGCCATGGTGCACCTTAGTGAAAGAGTTTTGGGATGCTGAAAAATGGGGCCATGTTAACCCCCATGAGGTAGAGGTTTTGAAATTTGTGCAATGTCAGCAGGCCTGGCATGATGTAAGCTGGGGTGAAATAGGTTCCTTGAAGGAAGTTAAGTGTTTATTTCTAGAGACTGTGTTTGTATCCAGCGAGAGTCTGTGGACATTGTTTTTTACTGGTCTCACACTAGGTGATACCTTGAAAACGTGCACTGACTGCCACCAGGTACATTTAAGAAATAAGGTTTTGTCTCCTCTTTATGAGCTACATGCAAAGTGTGTGAATGAGCCGTGGGGGGATCATCTGATTCCCATGACCATGTGTGCCAAGGACACACCCATATTTGTAACTTTAATATCTCTGTACATGAACCTTTTGTATGCCATTAACCCTCAAGATCTTTTATATATAATCCTGAGTTACCCACCCCGGGTTTTGCAAAATGATACAGGGGTTGGGGAAGTCTTGTTGCAGGGTAGAGCAGGGCAAGTAATGCCACTCGGCTGCTTCTTGGCAAAAAGTAACAGGCACCAAAGAAGTTATACTACCATGGAAAAGGAGGCTCTTGCTTTAGTGTTGGCCGTGCAGCATTTTGAGGTGTATATATCATCATCAGTTCACCCTATAACTGTGTATAGTGACCATAATCCTTTACGTTTCCTTCACTTAATGAGGAACCACAATCAGAGACTTACGAGGTGGGCCTTGTTTCTCCAACCTTTTAATCTTGTGATTCATTATGTGAAGGGAGCGGAGAATGTGGTTACTGATGCTTTGTCTCGTGTTTAAAGTGCATGATGTAGTGTACAGATCACTTATCTATTCTTATTTTGCAGTAGACGAGTAGATGGAACCCTGGACCACCCAAAGGAGAAGGGCAGGTTGAGCTGGAGCTGGAGGTATCAGGATTCCCTAGTGTGTGTGTGTTTTGGGGGGAAGTCACATCAAGTGCCATGCCTAGGTAAGGTATGCTACCTTTTTTTTTTTTTAGGTGTTGGCTGGAATGCCTCGCCTCTGTTTTATGGTGGTGATGCCCTCCACTGTTTGGGTCATGTCTCTTGATCTGAGGTGTTTTGGTTCTCCAGGACTCTTCAATTTGTCCTTTTTGGATCAATGCTGGGGTGACTCCAGGGTCCTTGGAATGACATGTAGGTGTCGGCCTGGAAGATCCACCTTTT
>NW_027201267.1:0-12239 GCF_038502225.1 Cherax quadricarinatus
CATCTATACAGGTTATTTACATTTAACCCCAACTCTGCTAGGGTGAGATTGACATATGCAGAATGGGTGTCATCTCTGGGATGATGAAACTCTGTTGCACTGGCTAACTCATGCTGTATTAGAGGCAAATCTGAATTGGTAGTTACAAATGATACTTGAGGATTTCTCAATACCTGTCGAGTACGTAGGGAATAACGACATTCAAGTTGATCGTCTGACTGAGTATCAGAGGTAGAGAGTACAGGATCAGGAGGATTGTCAGAGTCTGTCACATTAGTCTGGGTTGGAACATCATTATCATCACATACTAACTTCATATGATCTAAATGCGATTCTTTATACTGACCAGTACTGATTTCTCTAACCTTATACTTATTGCCAGAGATATGTTCAACTACTCGATAAGGACCAACAAACTTTTGATCAAGCTTAGGGATTGCAGACGTTTTGTTACAGTTAGTCAGCATAACTCTCGAACCTACTTTGATTTTGGATGGCTTTGCTCGAGTGTTAGCGACTCTTGTAAATTCTGCTGTTGATTTATGAAGTGTTTCACGGATTCTTCTAAAAACACTTTGAGCTAAGCTGGTACGAGTTCCTATGAAATCATCAGGGTTGTAATTTGGTTTCGGATTAGAATATAGCAACTCATAAGGCAAACGTTTATCTACACCATACAATGCATAATGTGGAGTATCACCTATAGAAACATTGTAAGCAGAATTTATAGCACACTGCACATCAGGTATAACTTCATCCCAAGTTTCACTGTTGGGATTGATAGTGGCTCTCAAGACATCAAGTACTTTCTTATTGGTTCGTTCCGCTAACCCATTGCTGGCAGGATGATGAGGAACAATGGTGGATTTAGAGATCTTGTACAAGGTACACAAATTTTCGAGAATCTCATTACAGAATTCACCACCATTATCTGTTACTAGGGACTTAGGGGTGGTATGCCTGCAGATAATGCATTCTTTAAACGCTTTAGCTACTGTCTCGGCAGTCTTATCTGCAATAGGAACTAACTCACAATATCTGGTGAAATGGTCTACCATAACACATAGATGTTTGTTGCCCTGGAGGGAACATTGGAAATTAGTTAACAAATCTAGCGCAACTCTTTCCCACGGTTCGCTAGTAGTTGGATACACTTGGATTGGATTAGGACCATTAGCATTACCTTTATGTTGCATGCAGACACTACATTTCTTAACATACTCAGAAATATCAGTTGCCATACGAGGCCAAAAGTATTTCAATCTGGCTTGTTTTACTGAACGATCCATACCAGGGTGTGCAACACCTGGTACATCGTGAACTAGCTGTAAGGCTACATTCACTAGTAACTGTGGAATTACTAACTGGTATACTCTTCTGCTAGGAGTACCCAACTCGGCTGTTCGATACAGTAATTCTTGGTTCATGACAAAGTCACTGATGGGTGCTGGTGGCTTCACAGTCAGAATAAGATCTTCCTTGAGCAGGAATCGAATCACACCAGACCACATGGGATCTGCTCGTTGAGCATTCTTTACATCTTCGGCAGTAAATGGAGGGTCTGCAGTTACTATACTAACATGTCGCGATAAAGCATCTGCGACTACATTTGACTTGCCAGGTAAGTGTTTAAAGGTAGGATTGAACTCTTGGATAGTCAAGGTCCATCTGGCTAACCTTCCAGTAGGTTGTTTGTTCTGGAATAAAGGTATCAGTGGAGCATGGTCTGTCAAGACATGAACAGAGTACTGATAAATAATGTCTCGGAAGTGCTTTAAGGACCATACTATTGCTAAAGCTTCTTGCTCAGTTACTGTATAATTACGTTCAGCCTTTGTAAGGACTCGGCTAGCAAATGCAACTGCGTTGTACTTGCTATCAGTCTTCTGAGCTAGTACGGCACCTATGCCAATTGAACTAGCATCAGTTGTCAGATAAAAGGGCTTAGAAAAATCTGGAAATTTCAAAATAGGAGCGGACGTTAGCTTTTCTTTTAGAGTTTGGAATGCTCTTTCTTGACGGAAGGTCCAAACGAAAGGAGCATCTTTCTTAAGCAACTCAGAGGAGCAGCTATGGAAGAAAAATTGGCAATGAAAGATCTATAAAAACCTGCTAAGCCCACAAAGGATCTTACAGCATCAGCAGTTTTGGGAGTTGGAAAATTTAGTACTGCAGTTACTTTACTTTGGTCAGTCGTAACCCCTCTAGGAGTGACTACATGACCAAGAAACTTAATTTCTGATCTGAAAAACTGACATTTAGACAGTTTGATCTTTAAATTGGCTTCTTCAAGCTTACCAAGTACTACATCAAGTCTTTTCAAGTGTGTATCCACGTCTTTAGACATGACGATTACGTCATCTAAGCACACCATAAGTGCATTACCTATGAGACCTCTAAAGATCAGCTGGTGGCTATACACTACCATGGTTCGGTGTTACAGCTGGTGGCCACACACTACCATGGTTCACAGTGTTACAGCTGGTGGCCCCACACTACCATGGTTCACAGTGTTACAGCTGGTGGCCCCACACTACCATGGTTCACAGTGTTACAGCTGGTAGCCACACACACTACCATGGTTCAGTGTTACAGCTGGTAGCCACACACACTACCATGGTTCACAGTGTTACAGCTGGTAGCCCCATACACTACCATGGTTCACAGTGCTACAGCTGGTAGCCCCATACACTACCATGGTTCACAGTGTTACAGCTGGTAGCCACACACACTACCATGGTTCACAGTGTTACAGCTGGTAGCCACACACACTACCATGGTTCACAGTGTTACAGCTGGTAGCCACACACACTACCATGGTTCACAGTGTTACAGCTGGTAGCCACACACACTACCATGGTTCAGTGTTACAGCTGGTGGCCCCACACTACCATGGTTCACAGTGTTACAGCTGGTAGCCACACACACTACCATGGTTCACAGTGTTACAGCTGGTAGCCCCACACAACCATGGTTCACAGTGTTACAGCTAGTAGCCCCACACACTACCATGGTTCACAGTGTTACAGCTGGTAGCCACACACACACTACCATGGTTCACAGTGTTACAGCTGGTAGCCCCACACTACCATGGTTCACAGTGTTACAGCTGGTAGCCACACACACTACCATGGTTCACAGTGTTACAGCTGGTAGCCACACACTACCATGGTTCACAGTTACAGCTGGTAGCCCCACACACACACTACCATGGTTCACAGTGTTACAGCTGGTAGCCACACACACACTACCATGGTTCACAGTGTTACAGCTGGTAGCCACACACACACTACCATGGTTCACAGTGTTACAGCTGGTAGCCCCACACTACCATGGTTCACAGTGTTACAGCTGGTAGCCCCATACACTACCATGGTTCACAGTGTTACAGCTGGTAGCCCCATACACTACCATGGTTCAGTGTTACAGCTGGTAGCCACACACACTACCATGGTTCACAGTGTTACAGCTGGTAGCCACACACACTACAATGGTTCAGTGTTACAGCTGGTGGCCCCACACTACCATGGTTCACAGTGTTACAGCTGGTAGCCACACACACTACCATGGTTCACAGTGTTACAGCTGGTAGCCCCACACAACCATGGTTCACAGTGTTACAGCTAGTAGCCCCACACACTACCATGGTTCACAGTGTTACAGCTGGTAGCCACACACACACTACCATGGTTCACAGTGTTACAGCTGGTAGCCCCACACTACCATGGTTCACAGTGTTACAGCTGGTAGCCACACACACTACCATGGTTCACAGTGTTACAGCTGGTAGCCACACACTACCATGGTTCACAGTTACAGCTGGTAGCCCCACACACACACTACCATGGTTCACAGTGTTACAGCTGGTAGCCACACACACACTACCATGGTTCACAGTGTTACAGCTGGTAGCCACACACACACTACCATGGTTCACAGTGTTACAGCTGGTAGCCCCACACTACCATGGTTCACAGTGTTACAGCTGGTAGCCACACACTACCATTGTTCACAGTGTTACAGCTGGTAGCCCCACACTACCATGGTTCACAGTGTTACAGCTGGTAGCCACACACACTACCATGGTTCACAGTGTTACAGCTGGTAGCCCCACACTACCATGGTTCACAGTGTTACAGCTGGTAGCCACACACACTACCATGGTTCACAGTGTTACAGCTGGTAGCCACACACACTACCATGGCTCACAGTGTTACAGCTGGTAGCCACACACACTACCATGGTTCACAGTGTTACAGCTGGTAGCCCCACACTACCATGGTTCACAGTGTTACAGCTGGTAGCCCCACACTACCATGGTTCACAGTGTTACAGCTGGTAGCCCCACACTACCATGGTTCACAGTGTTACAGCTGGTAGCCCCACACTACCATGGTTCACAGTGTTACAGCTGGTAGCCCCACACTACCATGGTTCACAGTGTTACAGCTGGTAGCCACACACACTACCATGGTTCACAGTGTTACAGCTGGTAGCCCCACACTACCATGGTTCACAGTGTTACAGCTGGTAGCCACACACACTACCATGGTTCACAGTGTTACAGCTGGTAGCCACACACACTGTACATCACACACTATCAATCTCCTCACAGTGTTAGCTAGCTACTGTCTGAGATAAGCAAGATAAACCCAGCTACGGTTATAAACATCCGTTCACAAGAGTTAACACCTCCCTCACACCATAACAATATTAACAATTTTCCTTAACATGTTAATACCTATCAAAACACTGACATTCTTACTCTTTACTGATCAAGATTGTCCATCTTTATTTTTTTATGTTTATTCCTTATCAAAAATTATTTTAAAAAGTTTAATAAACTGAGAAAGTTATCCCTGTAACCCATAACCCCAGCCACATCTACCTATACAAGGTAGGATAACAGCTTAGGTAGTAAATGAACTGAAACTGGATTAAGTAAGTCTATTTAGGTACATGTACACGTAAGAACAATTATTATACATAGTGTAAATTACCCACCAAGATAACTCAAAGAAAGTCATGCAAAGTGAGATATATTTCCAGCTCTCAGCTAGTATATGAGCTGCGGTAGGGTAACAACTCTCAGCTACTAAATTCCACTGTGTAAACGAAACGGCTCTAAGCTACTAAATTCCACTGTGTAAATAAAACAGCTCTTACCTACTAAATTCCACTGTGTAAATAAAACAGCTCTTAGCTACTAAATTCCACTGTGTAAATAAAACAGCTCTTACCTACAAAATTCCACTGTGTAAATAAAACAGCTCTCAGCTACTAAATTCCACTGTGTAAATAAAACAGCTCTTAGCTACTAAATTCCACTGTGTAAATAAAACAGCTCTTAGCTACTAAATTCCACTGTGTAAATAAAACAGCTCTTAGCTACTAAATTCCACTGTGTAAATAAAACAGCTCTCAGCTACTAAATTCCACTGTGTAAATAAAACAGCTCTCAGCTACTAAATTCCACTGTGTAAATAAAACAGCTCTTAGCTACTAAATTCCACTGTATAAACATAGTACACAGGAGAGCTGGTGACAAATCTCCATAACAAAGCCGGAAGGTCCACCATAACGAGAGGTCGTTCATTTGAAGACAGTATCTGCTCTCAAATTTAACACCAGTGTAAAAATCTTGAAATCTGCGATGGTGACCTTTAACCTTACACCAAGAAAATGAATACCTGGCAGACCCATACAGCACCAACAGCTTCCTCTCACCTATGACATTTGAGCTCCTGCCGTTCTACCTTCAAGCACGAGACTTCTTCTAGTCCTTCCGTTACAGCCTCTTAAAACAGCGTCCTCACATATACTGTTGTGAAGAACAGAAAGAAACAATACCCTGACTGGATCAATACACAAATAATCGTCTGACTTGGACCATTAACAGTCCCACTAAGACATCCAGTATACTGGCTCCCTCACTTGCGTGTGTTAGTTTGACTTGTAAATTGTCCAAATCGAACCGAAACGTCGTGGTAAGGTTCTCTCTCCTCTGCACTCTGAAGGATGAGTGAGGATGTTACAGTTCTGGAGGTGGGAAGTACAGTACCTGCACTCTGAAGGATGAGTGAGGATGTTACAGTTCTGGAGGTGGGAAGTACAGTACCTGCACTCTGAAGGATGAGTGAGGATGTTACAGTTCTGGAGGTGGGAAGTACAGTGCCTGCACTCTGAAGGATGAGTGAGGATGTTACAGTTCTGGAGGTGGGAAGTACAGTGCCTGCACTCTGAAGGATGAGTGAGGATGTTACAGTTCTGGAGGTGGGAAGTACAGTACCTGCACTCTGAAGGATGAGTGAGGATGTTACAGTTCTGGAGGTGGGAAGTACAGTACCTGCACTCTGAAGGATGAGTGAGGATGTTACAGTTCTGGAGGTGGGAAGTACAGTACCTGCACTCTGAAGGATGAGTGAGGATGTTACAGTTCTGGAGGTGGGAAGTACAGTACCTGCACTCTGAAGGATGAGTGAGGATGTTACAGTTCTGGAGGTGGGAAGTACAGTGCCTGCACTCTGAAGGATGAGTGAGGATGTTACAGTTCTGGAGGTGGGAAGTACAGTACCTGCACTCTGAAGGATGAGTGAGGATGTTACAGTTCTGGAGGTGGGAAGTACAGTACCTGCACTCTGAAGGATGAGTGAGGATGTTACAGTTCTGGAGGTGGGAAGTACAGTACCTGCACTCTGAAGGATGAGTGAGGATGTTACAGTTCTGGAGGTGGGAAGTACAGTACCTGCACTCTGAAGGATGGGTGAGGATGTTACAGTTCTGGAGGTGGGAAGTACAGTACCTGCACTCTGAAGGATGAGTGAGGATGTTACAGTTCTGGAGGTGGGAAGTACAGTACCTGCACTCTGAAGGATGGGTGAGGATGTTACAGTTCTGGAGGTGGGAAGTACAGTACCTGCACTCTGAAGGATGAGTGAGGATGTTACAGTTCTGGAGGTGGGAAGTACAGTACCTGCACTCTGAAGGATGAGTGAGGATGTTACAGTTCTGGAGGTGGGAAGTACAGTACCTGCACTCTGAAGGATGAGTGAGGATGTTACAGTTCTGGAGGTGGGAAGTACAGTACCTGCACTCTGAAGGATGGGTGAGGATGTTACAGTTCTGGAGGTGGGAAGTACAGTACCTGCACTCTGAAGGATGAGTGAGGATGTTACAGTTCTGGAGGTGGGAAGTACAGTACCTGCACTCTGAAGGATGAGTGAGGATGTTACAGTTCTGGAGGTGGGAAGTACAGTACCTGCACTCTGAAGGATGAGTGAGGATGTTACAGTTCTGGAGGTGGGAAGTACAGTACCTGCACTCTGAAGGATGAGTGAGGATGTTACAGTTCTGGAGGTGGGAAGTACAGTACCTGCACTCTGAAGGATGGGTGAGGATGTTACAGTTCTGGAGGTGGGAAGTACAGTACCTGCACTCTGAAGGATGAGTGAGGATGTTACAGTTCTGGAGGTGGGAAGTACAGTACCTGCACTCTGAAGGATGAGTGAGGATGTTACAGTTCTGGAGGTGGGAAGTACAGTACCTGCACTCTGAAGGATGGGTGAGGATGTTACAGTTCTGGAGGTGGGAAGTACAGTACCTGCACTCTGAAGGATGAGTGAGGATGTTACAGTTCTGGAGGTGGGAAGTACAGTACCTGCACTCTGAAGGATGAGTGAGGATGTTACAGTTCTGGAGGTGGGAAGTACAGTACCTGCACTCTGAAGGATGAGTGAGGATGTTACAGTTCTGGAGGTGGGAAGTACAGTACCTGCACTCTGAAGGATGAGTGAGGATGTTACAGTTCTGGAGGTGGGAAGTACAGTACCTGCACTCTGAAGGATGAGTGAGGATGTTACAGTTCTGGAGGTGGGAAGTACAGTACCTGCACTCTGAAGGATGAGTGAGGATGTTACAGTTCTGGAGGTGGGAAGTACAGTACCTGCACTCTGAAGGATGGGTGAGGATGTTACAGTTCTGGAGGTGGGAAGTACAGTACCTGCACTCTGAAGGATGAGTGAGGATGTTACAGTTCTGGAGGTGGGAAGTACAGTACCTGCACTCTGAAGGATGAGTGAGGATGTTACAGTTCTGGAGGTGGGAAGTACAGTACCTGCACTCTGAAGGATGAGTGAGGATGTTACAGTTCTGGAGGTGGGAAGTACAGTACCTGCACTCTGAAGGATGAGTGAGGATGTTACAGTTCTGGAGGTGGGAAGTACAGTACCTGCACTCTGAAGGATGAGTGAGGATGTTACAGTTCTGGAGGTGGGAAGTACAGTACCTGCACTCTGAAGGATGAGTGAGGATGTTACAGTTCTGGAGGTGGGAAGTACAGTACCTGCAATCTGAAGGATGAGTGAGGATGTTACAGTTCTGGATGAAGTACAGTACCTGGATGTTACAGTTCTGGAGGTGGGAAGTACAGTACCTGCACTCTGAAGGATGAGTGAGGATGTTACAGTTCTGGAGGTGGGAAGTACAGTACCTGCACTCTGAAGGATGAGTGAGGATGTTACAGTTCTGGAGGTGGGAAGTACAGTACCTGCACTCTGAAGGATGAGTGAGGATGTTACAGTTCTGGAGGTGGGAAGTACAGTACCTGCACTCTGAAGGATGAGTGAGGATATTACAATTCAGAGGGTTACCTCAACTCTGACAACACACTTCTAGCAAGAGTATGATGGTAAACGAGTTTCCTTCTTGACTCGCCCCATCTCGGTTGAAGACAGCCGCTGTGATATAAAAGAAACAGTAGGAGATAATGGACTGCGGCACAAAACTGGAAAGCTAATACACGGCAGGAGGAGAAAATATGGGATCTCAGAATGAGCAGACGAGAGGAGAACATCCAAAATTTAAGAAAATACTTAGTTATTACTGTGCCAACGACCAGGGAAAATGTACTGAAATATGAGGCTGAAGTACAATAAAATCACAAAAAAAACAGGTGACATCACAATGGGTAAAAATAACTGAAAAAAAAAAAAACAGTGAATTTCCAAGTGCGAGAAATCACAAGTTCGGAAATTCACTGTTTATTCACAGTGGTTATTTTGCATATTGCAAGAATACCGGTTCTTGCAATTTCGGTTCCCGGTTATACTTAAACGATATTTTACACTAAGTCACAAGTCATTTCGTGTTGAGTGACCGAGATCATGGTTAGGCAGGATTCGTCAGGCAACAGGACAACAGTGTTGGTGTAGCAGGCTAAACAGGAGAAGAGGGGCAGCGTGTGTAAACAGACGTAGTGTGGAGACCTCATGGACTGGCACCATTTTAGACGTATTTAAGGATTGCAGTATACGTCAACAGCACCACTAGCACTAGCAACACCACAACCACCAGCAGTAGCAGCATCAGTCGTAGCAGCACCAGTAGTAGCAGCAGTAGCACCAGTAGTAGCAGCACCAGAAGTAGCACCAGTAGTAGCACCACCAGCAGTAGCAGCATCAGTCGTAGCAGCACCAGTAGTAGCAGCAGTAGCACCACCAATAGGAAGGGTAAGGCAGAGGATGTTAAGGGTGATGAGTCACAAGGGTCAAGTGTAAGTGGCAGGATCCTCCAGGATAAACACTGACCACCTTCACTGTACATCAAGGTCACTCTTACCTTATTACCACCACCACCGTGCACACTTACCACCACCACCACCGTGCACACATACCACCACCACCACCGTGCACACATACCACCACCACCACCGTGCACACTTACCACCACCGTGCACACCTACCACCACCACCACCGTGCACACTTACCACCACCGTGCACACCTACCACCACCACCACCGTGCACACCTACCACCACCACCGTGCACACCTACCACCACCACCGTGCACACCTACCACCAGCACCACCGTGCACACCTACCACCACCACCACCGTGCACACCTACCACCACCACCACCGTGCACACCTACCACCACCACCGTGCACACTTACCACCACCACCACCACCGTGCACACTTACCACCACCACCACCGTGCACACTTACCACCACCACCACCGTGCACACCAACCACCACCACCGTGCACACTTACCACCACCACCACCGTGCACACTTACCACCACCACCGTGCACACTTACCACCACCACCACCACCACCGTGCACACTTACCACCACCACCACCACCGTGCACACTTACCACCACCGTGCACACTTACCACCACCGTGCACACCTACCACCACCACCGTGCACACTTACCACCACCGTGCACACCTACCACCACCACCGTGCGTACCTACCACCACCACCGTGCACACCTACCACCACCACCACCGTGCACACCTACCACCACCACCGTGCACACTTACCACCACCACCACCGTGCACACTTACCACCACCACCGTGCACACTTACCACCACCACCACCGTGCACACTTACCACCACCACCGTGCACACTTACCGCCACCACCACCGTGCACACTTACCACCACCACCGTGCACACCTACCACCACCACCACCGTGCACACCTACCACCACCACCGTGCACACCTACCACCACCACCGTGCACACCTACCACCACCACCGTGCACACTTACTATAAACATGAACAAAGGTCAACTCACTACCACATATACATGAACAGTTACGTACACATGAAGTTACGTACACACGAACAGCTACGTACACATGAACAGTTACGTACACATGAAGTTACGTACACGAAGTTACGTACACATGAACAGTTACGTACACATGAAGTTACGTACACATGAACAGCTACGTACACATGAACAGTTACGTACACATGAAGTTACGCACACATGAACAGCTACGTACACATGAACAGTTACGTACACATGAAGTTACGTACACATGAACAGCTACGTACACATGAACAGTTACGTACACAAGTTACGTACACATGAACAGCTACGTACACATGAACAGTTACGTACACATGAAGTTACGTACACATGAACAGCTACGTACACATGAACAGCTACGTACACATGAACAAGTTATGTACACATGAACAAGTTACGTACACATGAAGTTACGTACACATGAACAGCTACGTACACATGAACAGCTACGTACACATGAACAAGTTACGTACACATGAACAGCTACGTACACATGAACAGCTACGTACACATGAACAAGTTACGTACACATGAACAAGTTACGTACACATGAACAAGTTACGTACACATGAACAAGTTACGTACACATGAACAAGCTACGTACACATGAACAAGCTACGTACACATGAACAAGCTACGTACACATGAACAAGTTACGTACACATGAACAGTTACGTACACATGAACAGTTACGTACACATGAACAGTTACGTACACATGAAGTTACGAACACATGAACAAGTTACGTACACATGAACAAGTTACGTACACATGAACAAGTTACGTACACATGAACAAGTTACGTACACATGAACAAGTTACGTACACATGAACAGCTACGTACACATGAACAGCTACGTACACATGAACAAGTTACGTACACATGAGCAAGTTACGTACACATGAACAAGTTACGTACACATGAACAAGTTACGTACACATGAACAAGTTACGTACACATGAACAGTTACGTACACATGAACAAGTTACGTACACATGAACAAGTTATGTACACATGAACAAGTTACGTACACATGAACAAGTTACGTACACATGAACAAGTTACGTACACATGAACAAGTTACGTACACATGAACAGTTACGTACACATGAACACCGTCCACACTAACTTTATCAAGTTATGGTTAACATAAGAAACAGAAAAGTTAAGACAACTCGGTCAGTCAGAAAATAAATATAGGTGAGAGTACAAGCGCGCGCGCGCACGAGCAATTCTGGCAGGACATAAATCATCGAAATCTGTCGATAAGACTTAAAGAGGCGGAGCCAGGAGCTATGAATCATCCCCAGCAAACACTGTGTGTGTGTGTGTGTGTGTGTGTGTGTGTGTGTGTGTGTGTGTGTGTGTGTGTGTGTGTGTCATACGCAAGACAAACAAACCTCATAATAACATTCACAAACTTACATAAAAAATCTTTCAGTGGGCTGCAGAAAACAATATGAAGTTCAACGATGAGAAATTTCAATTACTCAGATATGGTAAACACGAGGAAATTAAATCTTCATCAGAGTACAAAACAAATTCTGGCCACAAAATAGAGCGAAACACCAACGTCAAAGACCTGGGAGTGATCATGTCGGAGGATCTCACCTTCAAGGACCATAACATTGCA